>NW_025336479.1:2525897-2547924 GCF_004798865.1 Varanus komodoensis | reverse complement strand
TTTCTTGGCTTAGTCATCAATTCAAAGGGAGCCTGAAGCCAAGAAATTCAAAGAAGACTGAGGCTTAGAAGGACAGCTATGAAGGAACTAGTCAAGATAATAAAATGTAAAGATGTTTCACTGAAGATGAAGGCCCAGATCATTCACACCATTGTATTCCTGATCACTATGCACAGGTGTGAAAGTTGGACAGTGGAGAAAGTTGACAGGTAGAAGATTGATGCATTTGAAACATGGTGGTGGCGGAGAGTTTTGTGACTACCCTGGTCTGACAGACAAAATGGATCCTAGATCAAATAAAATCAGAACTTTCCCTAGAAGCAAAAATGAAAAACCTCACCTGTCATACTTTGGACACATCATGAGAAGACAAGACTCTGGAGAGGACAATCATGTTAGAGAAAGTCAAAGGCCGAAGAAGAAAAGGAAGAACAAATAAAAGATGGATTGGCTCCATCAAGGAAGCCACAGTCCTGCATTTAGAACAGCTAATCTGGGTTGTCATAGACAAGACATTTTGGAAGGCTTTCATTCACCGAGTTGCTGTAAGTCGGAATTGACTTGACAGCATGCAGCGACAACAACCGCTTTGGGAAGGTTTTCTTAATATTATGCAGCAGAGGAAGAAAGGGAAAATAGTATGCGGGGGAGGCTGACCCACTGTTATAAACTAATCTGGAAGTTAATTCATCCCAATGCTCTGATGAAGTCAGCTCTTAGGTGATAACCAGAGTGCATGAGATCTGCATCTAGCTTCCAGCTCTGCCAATCCAGTATGTGTAGCTACCATAGAAAGGAACTTCAGAGAGCAATCCTATGCATACTTACACAGAAAAAAGTGCTTTCATCTGCAGCATTTCCCAGGTAGCATTCTTCCATGAATCCTGGCTGAGCAATGCTGGGAATTGTAGAACTTTTTCTGTTTAAGCATGTAAAAGATTGAGTCCTAAGTGCTTTTTACCACAATTACACAGAGACTGAATTGGTGGAGCCAAAAAATAGATGGAGGTCTCTGTGGAATTAACTTCCACAAGACACAGTGATGGCCACCCTTTTGAAAAGTTTTCAAATGTGACAAAAGGACAAATTCATGAATCGGAAGGCAACTAATGATGGCCATATGCTGGCTCCACCATCACAAGTGGTATGTCCCTGCACATCAATTGTTGGAGAACATCAGGGGGATGGTACTATCGCACCTGTGGGCTTCCCATAGAAATCTGGTTGGCCACTGTGTAAACAGAAAGCTGCACTGGATGGGCTGCACCCGTCCTTCCTTTTGGATTGCACAAGCAAAGGGCTTGGTGTCGGTAGGTAAACGACCTCAGCTCGCTCTCCATTGAGTGCTGCTAAAATCAGGTTGGTATGCGAATGGCTAGCTAGGTGGGTTCTGCCACATCACTGCTCTTTGCTGACATGTTTGGCAGCTGCTGTGATGCATGTCCTGCAGAGTGGCCTGCCCCAGGGAGCCCTTTACTCCCAGCAGCTTTATAATTATTTTGCCTTCTTCCTTCCGTGCACCTTAGGGAGGTCAGAGAGGTACACAAATATAAACAACAGCTATGGCACCCAGCCGTTACCAGCTGACGTGCTTCTCAGCTGAGGTGCATATGCGGCACAATAAGGCTGGCAGGCCAGGACATGTCCATGAAAGGAAGGCGGGGCTTGGGAGAATGTGGCTACCAGTGACCTGAACCCACAGGTGCAGCCTGTCCTTTTTGCATCCAGCCTGCTCGGAAAACAATCCCATCAATTCCAGCTCCCCCACACCACGCCCTGGTAGGTGCAGAGGTAGCAAACATCTCTTGCATGAAGTTCTGTCCGGTGCACCTGCCTTCTCAATAAGTATACATGGCTGCTGGGGTACAGCTGGGGCCAGGCTCAGCCTCTAGATTTTAGGACAGATGTGCAGAACTCCTTGCAGCCAAGGATTCTGTTTCTGGAGCCTGGTGCTATGCCCCCTTCTTTGGGGCCACATCTCCCTTCTTCAGAGTTTGACAGGCAGCACTCTGGCCGATGGCTCCATTACTTAGCCTTCTTGTGGCTACAGGCAGCATTAACTGGGTACCGAGTGCCCTGTCAGGGCTACTGCCTGGGACAAATGGCTATAGATAGCTCACTAATGTGGCATGTATTATTCTGAAGCATCGTTTTTTCAGAGGCAGACCAGGGAAGCAGTTTCTCCTCACATCATATTTTTCATATTGAATCACTTTTGCTGCACTGTGGGAGGGAGGGAGCAATATCCCAATAAAGTCTGTGCAAATGGTCTCTCTCATGGGTTCCGGAGATCATTAGGAGTCCTTACTTTAGAATTTCAGCCTGTCTGACAGATGAGCTGATGGGAAGTGTAAAAATGGACTTCCATTGGAAGGAATCTCAAGACAGGTGTCGTTTCTGCAGGTTTTCATGCTCCATCCCTGGAAGAAGGCTTCCGGTACACCATCTCACTATGATGTTGCCCACTTAATATGGGGAGAGTACCTCTGTTTTCTTCTGCCCTCCAGTGCCTCAAGGATGAAAATAGACACCCTTTTGCCTGTTGGTGACTCATGCTTGAATTCCCCTCCCTATATTCCCTTAAACATTGCTGAAGGTCCTGCTCTAAACGTTCACATAACATTCAGATAAAGTAATGTATAATTATAGATGCCATTTTAGAAAGGAGTGCTACAATTTAAGTAGAAAGGCAACAGATCGTGCCATAGTTAGGAAGACTGTGAGCCGGAGTCCTGTGGGACTCCTGGATGTGCTATTTGGATGCCAGCTCTGGATAGTCAACCTCAAGGCTATACTTTCTAAAATTGAGAACTGAAGTGGGGTCTCTATATATCAGCATGTAGCTCAATCCCTTTGTTCATTAGGAAAGTCAATGAAGGGCGAGTGTGCAAAGAGAGGGTGACTGGGATTAGCTAAAGGAATCTGGGAGGCATGCATGCCTCATTTGCTTGGTTTGCAGGAGGTAGCGTTTTGCCGTGGCAGCTTCCACTATGAGACACATTAACAAGGAAGAATGTATAAATATCCAAAGGTCACTTGGCGCCACTGTATCAGAAGATGATTAGCAGCTGATTTAGCCATTAGCAATAGACCATGCATTTGAGTTGTAGGGAGTGAAAAAATGGGAAAAAATGCATTCCGGGCTTGCATTAAGTAGTCAATCAGTGGTCAAGCAGTGACACTGATTCAGAGAAAGTGACCCAGGCAAAAAAATGTTAGGGACAGGTGATTTGCTAGAAAGAATAGCAAATCACCTCAGTTTCTTGAGGTTAGCGCTTAAGCATCTTGGGCACAACAGACAAGGCAGAAACTAGAGAGATTTTAACTGCTTGGTTCCCTTCTCCATAATAGTCTAGAGGACAAAGCAATAAAAAGGGAAGAGTTCCATCATACATAGGAAGATACATTGGGGTGGGCAGCTTGTGGTTATTCAGATGTTTGGCCCTATAACTCCCATCATCCCTCACCCCTGGCTATGCTTGCTAGGACTAATGGGGGTTGTAGGCAAAAACATCAGGAGGACCACAAGATGCTGAGTACTGGGCTACAATGAGCCACCAGCCCAGGTCAGTAAATGTGTGTATTTAGACTTTAGTAGGAGTCGAAACCAGCTTTCCCCAGCCTAGTCCCTTCTGGTGGCATTGGACTACAACCACTATCATTCACAGCTATCATGGCAATAACCATGGCTGGTTGTGGGTGTTGGGCATTATAGATCAAGACACCTGAAGGATACCAGGTTGGGGAAGGGTGCTCCGAACATTACCAAAATTGTGTGCCTCATTCAGTGTCTGAGCCTTTTAAAAAACTGAATATGTATTATAAATCAAGGGATAAAACTACATGTACTATTGATGTGGCTTTTAAGCTTTGCGTATTAAGTTTTTGCTCTGCAGTCTATCAGGAATGCTGTTATAGTTGTACACGTGGAAAAGAACTGAAATTTTCCAATGTTTTGAAAACCTTGAGCTCCTGATATTCTGGGTAAAGAGTAATCACCCTGAAAGGGGATGACCGAGGTGAGATGGAAAAGATTAGATTGCATGTGGGAGATGGGAAAGTGGTGTGCTTCACACTCGGGAGTTTGTCCTCATACACGGTATCATTGTGCAGGTATTGTAAGGTCATACAAGGACGGGCTGGGATGCAGAAGAAGCTCCCAGGCTGTGTACGTGTGTGTTGAGGCCCTCTGCATCACTGCACTCCACTGGCACCGGCAGCTTATGCGCATGCACCACGCAGCTTACAGTGCTAAAGATGCCTTCCTGACCTGCAGCAGAACCTGATAGATTCTGGCAAACTGAGTTTTCAGTCTGGTTTGGTCGGATGAAACAGCAAATCTGATTTTGAATTTTGCACCGAGTAGAATTTAGAAGTGTCTGACACAAACGGACCATGCATTGAGTGAGACAGGAAGTGGCAACTGAAGTGGATGGGGAAAGCAAATTACCATGCATAGGTTCCAGCAGCAAAAGAGTACTAAGCTGAACAGTATACCAGGAGCAAATAATTCTGTCCATTCGGATTCCATCAGGAAATTCCATGTGGAAAGCTCAGATTTGCACTGATTACCAATTTACTATGTATGTAGTACAGATTTCCAAAGTGAGCATTGGTTTTAGCAGAATATGGCCACCTTTGGATATCAGCCCTGTACTTTCACCTTCAGATATGAAGCAGCTACTAGCTTTGGAGAGAAATGGGAAGGAAACATCCTCCAATTTTTTGTTACCAAATTTGGATAGCCAGGTAGAGTGAGCTGCCTTATTTGTGCAAGTTCTTCTTTCTTCTTACCTTCTTGCTTCTTCCATCCATCCTTCCTCCTTCTACTTTTCTTCTATTTTCTCTACTTTTCTTCTTCTGCCCTATTGTGTGTCTGTCAATCTCAGCCTGGTCAATTATCTGGGGGGATTTTATCTATGATTATATGCTTTCTTTAACGAATCTACTAATTATCTTGATTAAATCTTGTGACCTTAGTTATTTCATTTTGAAGGGGGGGGGGGGAAGGATCCTAAATGTGAGGATCGAATAACTATGACTATTTTCACTCACACAATAAGATCAAAGTAAATGCCTCAGATAGAAAGCCCCCTTGTCATTTGACCATACATGAACGTTGGCTTGGCGGCTTGTCACACCATCATGCTCTGGATGCAAATGGCATCTCTGATTCATGGTGGAAGGATCCTATCTTGCTTTGCTTACTAAACTTCCCAACAGTATTATTTCCTGGGGGCGCATTGTACTGACAGACAGGTCCTAGAGTTTTTGTGCTGATGTACTGGCATGCAAAAAACACTTGTTTCTATCTCACTCCTCAGGTGGTAGATGAAAGCACAGCTTCTTGCTTGAGAACCAAGGAAGATCCAGCCATATACCCTAATAGCTGTTCCTCGGATTTCTGCAACAATATGGAGTCCTCTTTGCCTTACCTTAAAGCCATAAGGGGTAACAAGCTTGTTTGCCTCACACAGTGAATGAAACTGATGACCCAGCATAGCACACTAAACAAACAACCCTTTTCATGTTGACTTTGAAAACCAGGTTTGGTGGAACAAGCTCATAAAGTTGGACAACACCCCATTCAATAAAAGAATTGAGGCTCTCCAACACTGTGTGGTGGGTGGGTGGGTCTCTGTATATGTGAATATGCGTGATTTTTAGGGTAGTTACAGACCAGAAGCAGTGACAAGCAACATTTGTGGAAGTCTTGGTGTTGCAATGGATGAGAAGAGTTGCACTGGCCAAAATACTTGTTCACTTCCATTCACTGGTAACTTTAAACCCTGGATAGCTGTGATGTGTGAACTGGGCCACAACATTAAATTGTGCTGCAGGTGTTGTGGTGTTCTAGGTTGTACATACTAGGCCTGGGCAGAAATACTTGCCACACTGGAATCTTGATGTATAATTATGCATCAAAGAACCCAAAATAACTGGGGCTTTATTCTTCTGAGCTCAAAGAATAGCCCAACCCCGTTTATTGTTGTAGCTACTCATTTTTACATACACATAATGCAGTGCTCACAAGTGAATTTGATGTGACAGGTCAAACATAATTAAAATCTTTCATTGTGTTACATTATTATATAAGATATCACAGCCAACACATTTCCTCAGAACATGGCTTGGCCCAAAATACTTGATGGGATACCTCTCCCGGCTGCAGCCTACCCAGACACTGCAACGCTGGAGGCTCAGTGGATGGCAGCAAGGAAGATGGCCTCCCTTGTGGCAATGAGCACTCTCTCAGGTGGAGACCCACCTGGCACCAGCCTAAGACTGCCCTCTGTGCCAAGGTATTTAACAGCTTAAATAGCACAGGGGGTAGGGGTATGTCAGCTGTTTTTAATAGGTCTAGTTGTCTTAACTTGGCTCAATTATTTAAGTTGCTTTATCACATTTTTTACATTTCTATAGTGACATACTATGATGTTATTGTTACTTGTATTTTACACTGTATTTGAATGCACTTTATGAATCATTGTACACTTCCCAGAGAGCCTTTATTATTGGACATTACTGAAATAACAATAGCAAGTTGTAACTGTATTCTTTAATAGGTAGTTCTACATGTAAGGAACAAGTGGGAGGGACTTATGAAATTCTAGTTTAGAATTACCCCCCCCCCCAACACACACACACACACATGCAGAAAGAGAGAGTAAATCCAGCATTTTTGTCAGATATATTAGGAATATAGTATCCCCCTTTCTGCCCTAGTAATTCAGTAGGTTCTCCGTATAGCTTTAAAGAGGCCGGCAGTGGGGCAGCAAATTTCCGCTCCTTTAACCCTCCTCCTCCTCCTCCAGCTGTGACTTTGTTGCCGGGCTGCTGTCTAGCAAGAATTTGGCTCTTCACCTTTATCCTTCTGAGCCTGTTTCTTCAAGAAGGTGGAAATATTTGGCGGTGTACTCCCCTCCTCCTCTTGCTTCTCTAGTGTAACTGGCCCCACTTCTGTTCAGTAGGCAGGTACAATGCTTGGCTGAAAAGGAAAATGATTCCACAAGTAGCATAACAGCTCCTATTTCTCAGTTCCAGTCCTCTCCACACCCTTTCCCTAGGCAAACACTCAGATGCTTATGGCCAGATAGTAACCAGGAAGTTTTTCTGAGGACCTTGAAAAACAGGCAGAGAAAAGAAAGAAACGCAATCCGACAAGAAAAAGCAGCAGGCTCTTTCAGCACAATCTTTGCCCAAGTAAATCCTGTGTGGTCAGAGACAAAAACACTGAAGGATGCCCAGAAGAGACCTGATATAAAGGAGAGGGTCTCCATCTCTTTCAAAAACAGAGATTTAGGGAGTTTTCTTATGCTGTCCTGGAAAACAGAATGGCAGGCAACTAGATTTGTTTATGGACAGTCTAGGGTGGCTCTCAGGGCTGAGGGGCCATGTTGGTTTCCCTATCCCCTTATATCGGGGATGCCGAACCTCAGGGCTTGGGAACCATTTAAGCCGGACTGGGAGTTAAATCTGCCCCTGCAGGTTTCCCAGAAGGCCATGCCTCGCTCCCCGGCCCCATTCCCTTTCCCCCACTTCCCTACATTTGGCAATTTCCCTGCTTTTGTGCCATGCCCCCTCTTCTAAAATACCTCTGTTAAAGCTTAGTTACTGGCAATAAGAGCTTTAAGCTAAACTGTGCCAGTGTTGCTGTTTGGTTGATTGGCTGGGGGTTTTTTTGGCATTGCTAGTCCTGTGCAGTCTTTTGTCTTTGGCCCTGTCTGGAATGTGGCCCCTGAGAGAACTCTCTAAAATGGTGTTGGCCCTCAGGATGAAAAGATTCAACCCCCCTGCCTTATATGCCTTTATCACTCAGTATGGTGATGTCACATCGCCCTGACTGGTGCTTACAGCTCTAGTAAAACCCCATTTCAAAACAGACATAAAGCAGTTTAGTTGAATGACCACTGTTTACCAAGAAGCATTATGAGCAGATGCTTGGGGAAAGGGGTAAGGAGAAGACATATAGAGGCTCCAGTGGGAACCTTATAAACTTTATAATATAAAGGAAGGGTCGCATAGTGTTATGTGTCCTTTTCTCCCACCTGTGGAAAGATCAGCAAAATCAAAGGATACTCAACATGAAATAGAAAGCATCCAGCAGGAGATTTTTAAGTGTTACTGGAAGGAAGATGAAATGGTAAACCCCAAGATCGTGACATTATCCATGCACTTAAAACCAGCTGCACAGAGAGAGAATAATTGTGTTAGCTGTAGGGTTGCCAGTTTCCAAAAGTGAGTGGGGCCTTGTACATTTAAATAAGATACTCTGGGGATGGTGTCCCTCTCTAATCTCACATTCAAGATCTAGTTACCATTTAATGGTTGGAAAAGGGTGGGCATACAGTGAAATCAAAGCCATAATAATATTCTCATTGGTGCCACAAATTGTGTGTGTTGCTTAGGCAAGTTGTTTAAGCAACAATCCTGAGAGTAAGACCCATTGAATTTAGTGAGACTGACCCCTGAGTAGATACATACAACAGGTCAAAAGAGCCTTTCTGTTTTGCCAAGGACTATATTAACATAGGCGTAATCTGTTCAGGTAAGCAAGCTGTGGGCAGGCACTGAAAAAGCCATTGGTAGGCAGGGCTGGAGCCAAAAGTAAATGGGCCCACCCATTTTTCTCTTTTACTGCCACCTGTTTTCTCCTCCCCACAGCCCAGTGGGCTGCCAAGAGAAGGGCCAGATCGTTCTTGCTAAAGATCTGAGCTGATAACTTGCAGACAGCTTCTGAAATTAAGCCAAGAGTTATAGAAGTGCACCCTAGTGTACAGGATCATGCTGTTAAACTGCAATCCTATTCACAGTTGCTTAAGACCCATTTAGGTCAATGGGAATTAAGCAGGCTAACTTGGGGGCAAGATTGAACTCTTTGGTTTTCATTTCTTGAAACAAATAGAAAATGTCAGGTGATTTCAAAATGCTATTCAGTAGCAAGACATTCATTACCCTAGACTGGTAACATTTTTTGCAGAGAGGCAAGATAGTGCAAGTAGCACCAGCCAGGAAATTCTGACCCAAAATGTGTTGATACTGAACACACAAAATTGCATCCTCTTCCACAAATATAGAAGAAAAGCTGACTTATTATCCTTTCGTGACACTGCAGACCTATCACCTGAGGTCCCTCCCTCACTCTGCCCTGTGACACGGTTAGCCTTCTTAGATCAGGGATAGAAAACTTCTGGCCCAAAGGCTGGATACAGACTTCTGGAGATTCATCATTGGGCCTGTCAGTTTCTTTTGCTATTATGTGCTATCAGTGATTAGAGTTAACAGGGTATTGAAAGGCAATTAATATTTAAATAACTAGCAAACAATCGAGGTATGTATTTCTGAGAGCTAGCTGGTACTTTTCCTTGTGATGTCTTTACCTCATTTGTACCTAAATGGCTTAGGGCTTGGTTACCTGAAGGGGTGTCTCCTTCCATACGTGCCTGCCCGCCCCTTAAGATCTGGGGCAGAGGCCCTTCTCCGGGTGCCCTCCTGAAGTAGATTAGGAGGGTGACTACCTGGAGAAGGGCCTTCTCTGTATTGGCCCCCTAATTGTGGAATTTGCTCCCCAGAGAGGTTCGCCTGGCACCGTCACTTTATTCTTTTTGGTGCCAGACGAAAGCCTTTTTATTTTCCCAATGTTTTAAGGTCTGATTGTTTTAATTGGGTTTTATTGTCAGTTGGAATTTTTAAGGATGCTGTGTTTTATTCTACATTGTTTTATTGTTAAACTATCCCGAGACCTCGGTAAGGGACAGTCTAGAAAACTTTTAAATAAATAAATACCCCTAAAAGCATACATTTTTACTCAGGAGCAAGTTCCATTGACTTGAGTGAGATTTACTCTCAGGGAAGTGTGCATAGCAATGCAACAGCATCTAGACTAATGGAAAGATGTAGCCTTTGTAACTGGCACCACTGGCCGAAAAAGTATTCTGTAACAATCTTCGGTCTGCTATAAGTGTGTACAGTATTAAACAAAATATACACTACTAAAATATTAATTCAAAGATGACTGGTATATATCTTGAGGCTTCAACCAGAAGAACTTTCAGTTTGTAATGTCTCCAACAGAGAGTCAATGAATTCCCTGCCTAGTAGTATATTTCCCCATTCTTCAACACATTTTTGTGGTGCATGTACTGCTGTTTGCTAAGTGGATTAGAAGTCAGGACATAGTATTTACTTCTATCTGAATTGCATCAAGAATAGCTGGCCCCCTACCTGAAAGGAATGTCCCAATTAAATTACAAATGACATGTCCTAAGTGTAAGGACTGAAGATTGGTTGAGACAAACAAAACATTCAACCTTCACTATTCCCCTTTCCAAGACTAGTGCATAGAGACACCTAGCGGATAAGACATGTTGGCTAAAGGTGTTTTAAAAATAAGAACAGATTTTTTTCTATGCCACCAATTCCTTGCTGCACTTGTAGAATCTCCAAAATGGCATCCAATCTGTATTTCTTATGCAAGATGGAACAAAGGCTTCAAAATGATGAAATATTTCATAGTAAGTTAGATACATGAGAATAATACTGAGGTATAGTTTTCTTTATTCAATGTCTGGAACTGAGATTATAGACCATGCTTTTCTTCCTTTGCCCCAAGCATCCAAGCATCTTTTTAACTCAGGAAAACAACCACAGCAGGGGAATTGTCAAGAGAAAGCTTTTTGAGGAGAGTGTGCTGATGTGAACTTCTGAAATGAGAGAGAATGTCTAGGGACTAATTCCCATCTTCACATGCAAGGATTACAGCGTTCAGCTCCATTTAATAATTGGCTTAATGTGAGTCAGCTCTATCTGTGCAACAAGTTTGAACTGAAATGGTCCTTTAACTGCCCATTTTGTAGCTAAAGCAAAAGGAACTGCTTGTACAAATTAATACCTTTCTAATTTACTGTGGAAGCTCTCATCTGAGAAATGCGACACATGTAAAGGAAATGTGCTTTTAATGTCTGTATAGTACAGTCCCATCCCCTGTGACAAAGTGGTGCAGTGGTTAGAGTGCTGGATTAGGAGTGAAGAGATCTGGAGTCTAGTCTCCACTCTGCCATGACTTTCAACCTAACAGTGGTATTCCAAGAATGAAATGGAGGCCATTGTATGTTGTTCCTTGCTCCTTGGAGGACAGGTGGGATCTAAGTTTGTTCTTGTTAGGTGCTGTCAAGTCATCTCTCCTACTTATATGAACCTATGCATGGAGATCCTCTAAAATGCCCTGTTCTTGACAGCCCAGTTCAGCTATTTTAAATGGAATATTGTGTCTTCCTGCATGGAATCAATCCATCTCATATTTAGTCTTCCTCTTCTTCTGCCTTCAACTTTCCAAAGCATGATTATTTTCTCCAGTGAGTCTTGCCTTCTCATGATGTACCCAAAGTATAACAGCTTTGGTTTTGGTTTTTTTTCCACTTCTGGGGGAAGTTCTGGATTGATTTGATTTGGTCTAGGACATGGGTCCTCAAACTACAGCCTGGGGGTTGGATCTGGCTCGCCATGCCCACTTATCTGACCCACCATGCCCATTTGGACCTGCCGCGCCCCGCGCATGGGGATGCAGTGGTTTGCTCACTCGGAGAAAACGATCTCCAAGCGAGCAAGCCGCTGCCTCATCCGCCCACCTCGCAGCGCATGCCTGCCCACGCCTCACCTCACCATGTGCCCCCACCATGCGCCCCCGCCTTGCCTCGCCGCGTGCCCACACGTACTGCCCCCGCGTGCTCCCCCCCCCATGCCGGCAGCTTTCAACTGGTCCCCTGGTGGAAAAGTTTGAGGACCCCTGGTCTAGTACCTACTTATTTATATTTCTGTCAATCCAGCATATGCACGAACCATGTTTCGGACACACAATTTTTTTCCTGCTAGCTTTCTTTGCTGTCCAGCTTTTACACACAAACATAATGATTGGGAATACAAGAGTGTGAATGCAATAGCCTTGATGTCTAGTAAAATGTCCTTATGCTGGATAATTTTTTTCTAGTTCCTTCATCATTGCTGCCCTTCCATGTCTGTCTTTTTCGCATTTCTTGGCTACAGTTTCCCGTTCAATTGATTGAGCCAAAGTATGCAAATTTTTTGTTGACATTAAAGTTGGCAATTCTTCTGTAGGTATGATTTTTGTTTTCTTAATGTTCAAGAGCTGGCTGGGGAATAGCTTAATGTTCACACTGGCTGGGGAATGCCAGAAGTTGTAGGATTTATTTGCTATCTAAGCATGTATAGGATTGTGGCCTTACTATATCTATCCTAATAGTCCCCAGTCCTTTCTAGAAGTCAGTGAGCTTTGAATATTTACATGGATAATATTTGCTGTGGTCAAATTGTTACAGTTGCCAAGAGTCTGCTAGCCAGAGGTGCCTCACTCAAGTCTTATTGAGGGGGGGGGGAGGTCTAGACATTGTCATCTTCCATTCATAAACCCCTGCACAATCCTGTTTCCTACTGCCTCTTCCTTATCCTTTTCCTTATCCATCAAGGCAAAAAAGAATAGTTCCACAATGCACTAGCTGCCCTCCATTGGGAAGCATACAAGGTATGAAAAGAAAACCTCTTTGTTGTGTTTATATCCCACTTTTTTTTTTTAGGGAACTCAAGGTGGCCTGCAAAATTCTCCTCTGAATCTTATCCTCACAATGGCCCTGTGAGATAGGTTGGGCTGAGAGGCCACGACTTTCCCAAAATCATCCAGTTAGGTTCATGGCTTAGTGGAGCCTAGAACCCAGTTCTCCTGAGTCCCAGTGCCATGCTTTATGTGAGATATGCATTGCTTATGTTAGGGGATTTTCTTAAAACAGTGCAGTCATTTGAATAATTCAATAAGGCTACAGTCCCATACACATTTACCTGGGAGTAAATCCTATTGAACTCAATGGGGCTTAGGTGTAAGGTTCTCTGTGAATACCCTGTGATTATCGTAATTGGCACGCTCACAAGAAAACTAAACCAAGGCTGCTTTTCATTACTATTGGCTCAGGTCACGCAAAACCCAGCCAGGCCAAGTCTGCCTACAACACCGTACGAAGGTGCACCTTCCTCTTGCAACTTCTTGTCTCCATCCTCTCCTCCCGGGATTCCTAAGCTTGGTGGCATTAGATGCCTCTCCCAATATGGCCGAAGCCTGAGGCTCCCTGGGCGGCTAGATTCAAAAGGATCTTCAGACTACAAAAACAAAACAAAGCACGCTGTACTTGTTCTCTCATCCTACTACTGCTGAAGCTTCACGTATTCTCAGCGGCTCTTTTCTGTTTCCGGGAGCTTCGTCGCCTGCCGCTCCCAAGATGGCGGCCGCACCACGCCGGGGAGGGCGGGGAATGAGGCGGAAGTGAAGTTGAGCGGTGTTGACAGAAGGCCGAAGGGGAGCTGGTGGCCTAGTTGGTGGTGGCGCTTGCGGTGTCAGGATGATCCCGACGGAGGAGGCGTCTGCCCGGAGGAGGGAAATAGAAGAGAAACTCAAACAGGTGGGGCTGGCTCGGTTGACGCGGGCAGGGCGTTCTCTCCCGCCCCTCCCGGGGCTGTTTCCAGCATCCCCTTGGTACCGCACTCAGGCGGTTTTTTGCTTTTGCTGTCATCATCATTTAGTCCCCTGTAATCTTTATTTTTGGGAGGGCGTTTTCCTTGCTTACCTCAGAGATCACTACAGAAAGCTGCAGGCTGTGTAGGCTGGGAGGTAACTCGGTGGGGCTTCCTTCCTTGGGTTGCACATTCTTCCCCTTGGATGGATTTGCTATAGCCTGGGATTGCCACTTTTAAGATACATGCGTCCCATCGCATAGCCTCGGGACAGCTTACATAAATAAAATAAAACATAATACAGATAAAATCCAGATCCACCCTGCTAGCCTGTTAAACCATCTGTGTGACAAAAATATGGCAGGTGAAGTTTTCTCTGGTGTGGATGATGAGGAGAAAATCTGCATCTACTCATTTTCTTCAAGGCGTACTGCAGTCAATATCACAGGAGCAGGTAGGTAGGAGCAGATGAGGTTTCACTGATGTCCTCTGAAATGTTTGGAGACAAAGGAGCATCCCCATCCCTGATGGGAAAGCATGTGCCTGAGCATTTCTCAAAAGCTCTGGATGTTGAGCCCAGAAAGCCCTACCTGAGGAATCCTTTGTCTTTCTTGGGTTTTCTGTAAAGGGTAATCCTGTCTTGACATTCTTGAATGGTTTGGGGGAAACTGAACTCTTGGGAAATGCTTTGATTCTTCACTCCTGCCCCCAAAGTCACCTAGAGCCCTCTACAGGGAGTTTTGGATTTGTGGCCTTGAGGATGTATGATGCTTCCTTCCCTTTTGTCATGATGGCTAGAACTTCAATTAATTCATAGCAATTAAAAGCTTGCTTAGCTTTTCCTGTTCTACAGATGGTGTTATTTGAGAAGGGATTTGGGGGATATAAAACGCACCCTTGAGGGCAATTCTAGGCATATGATATAGCAAGAGAAAAAGGACAGAATCTTCTGAGGGACAAGAAGATCTTGGGATGGGAGAGGATGGGAGAGAAAAGATGGGGGGGCTTTGAAGGGAAAGAGCTTTAAAAGTAAATATTTTGGAACAGAAAGGAAGATATGGTAGAAACTTGAGGAAGGCTACCACCTTTTCAGGGTGGTAGAAGAGGTAAATTATTTTGGCAACAGAGTGCCTGATGGACATCAGGGAACTAAGATGAGAAAGTAGAACAGTGGAGAAGAAAAGATTGCAATAAGGTAGGAGGCATAGTCAAGAGACTGAGCAATTTCTATCAGCGACTGCAATTACTATGAAATACTTTTCTATTGATACCGAAAGTTGTGTTTGAAAGAATTGTTAATATGGCAGGGCTCAGACTCCACTTCTGTCTTGTACTCAGTGTTCTGGGTGGGTTGATTGTCCTTTGCCACATTTGTCATGACAACTATTTTGTGGTGGTGCCTTGGACAGTTTCTCAAATTGCCAGTTGTGCTCTTAGCCCAAAAGTGTGCCTACTCTTGGTGTAATCTGTATCTCTTTCCTTTATCCAGATACCCAAAACTGGGCTTTGATCCACTAAATCCAGACTCTGACATGCACAAAACAGGGGAACTATGCCATTGCATGAAAGCATATTTTTCCATCTGTTGGTGTCAGTGGGAGGAGAGCAATGAAGAAAACTATGGAAGTGTTTGAGTGGTACCTCCACCGTCTCCCCGCTTCACCACTCTTTCTGCTATAGTTAGTGGAAGCTGGGAAATCTCAGCTAATGGTATTTCCTAAGTGGAATCTCCCAACTCTTTGTAGGTTTACTCTGTTAAATAGTTGACACTTCCTAGGAGCTTGCAAATTTGGTTAGCATCTAGGAAGGTAAGTTTTGAAATTGATTAATGTTGTGTTTTCCCCTTGCAATGATAGGAAGAAGAAACATTGTCTTTCATCAGAGAGAGTTTAGAAAAAAGTGACCAGCTCACAAAGAATATGGTAAGCGTTTAAAAAACCTGTGCGTTTTTTAAAAAGGGGAACAGAAAATTCAATAGTGATGTTTTGGTTGATGGAACTGCAAACTAAAATATGGTAGTCTGTGGAGAATGGAATGTTTCCTACTATCTATATCAGATATTTTTGGCTTTGATATTTAGGTTTCCATTCTCTCATCCTTTGAAAGCCGTCTGATGAAGCTGGAAAATTCAATCATCCCTGTACATAAGCAGACTGAAAATCTTCAGCGCCTGCAGGAAAATGTTGAGAAAACACTGTTCTGCTTGGATCATGTTATAAGTTACTACCATGTAGCAAAAGACACAGAGAAGATAATAAGGGAAGGGTGAGTTGATTTGATTCACTCATAAAGATAATCCATTTTTAAAACCGTGAGTTGCCATGAATGAGCTAGCATGTTAGTTCATCCTGCATGATTACTCTGCTTCCAGTGGAAGTGGCTAAACAACCATGGATGTCAGCTCTGGTTTGCCAGATAATGTCTTTTTTATGCTGCTTCTGTTCCTGCAGGAGGAACCAAGTGGAAAAATCAAGGTGTAAGAGCTAGCATCCTGGCTTGCTCACAACACAACTGGGGATTCAGAATGCTCAAGATTTTTTCTTGGTCACTACTTCTTTTGTCCCCCTTTCTTCCAACCATAAATAATCCTATTAATTGAAATAGAGGAATTCAGTAGAGATAGAACAGAAGAAAGATTATTACCTTTTTAAATTATTTCCTCATCCTGTAGTTTTAGAATGATGTCTCTGGAGGATTCAGAACACATCCTTATACAATTCTGGTGATGGGGAAATAAAAAGAACATCTTAACTATCACTTTGCAGTCTGATACAGATTATGATTTAATAGCCTGTTACTACACACACACACACAGAGAGAGAGCATGCAAGAAGTATTTGTAGCTTGGATTGTCACCATGAACTATTAATATTAAAAAATAAGAATAATGCTGAAAAAGATAATTAATGGAAGCATAATGCCAAAATTACAATTTACGTAAATAACATTCCAGAAGAATTTGAAGTCCACAGAAAGAACAGATTTGTATTACTGAATTAATTTAATCATGAACCAGAAGAATTGTGGACTGAAACCAGAAGCATTATTAGAGAAGAATGCAAAAAGACAATTTCTAAAGCAAAAAGAAGGGAAAGAAAAGATGGATGATAAAAGAAATACTCACAGTTGCTAAGATGAGAAACAAAAACAAATGGTGGCAGAAACACTGGATGCAACTTTTCAGCAATTATCCTGTCAAAAGATCTACTACAGTGCCCAGTGCAAAGAAATAGAAGAGAACAACAAAAGAGGGAAAACAAGAGACCCGTTCCAGAATATTCAAGAATTCAAACCCTAGATTAGAAATACTGAAAGACAAAAAGAGTATCTGTCCAGGAGAAAATAAAGAGAAGGTGGATACCATATACAAAAAAACTATACAGAAGAGATGAAAGACCCCTTTGAGGAGCAATCCTGTGAAGAATAGTGAAGTGAAAGCTGCTCTGAAAGCAGTTGGAACAAAGCACCCAGAGTAGAGTGAGTACCAATAGAACTATTCCAGGCTGCAGAGCCTGAATCAGTCCAATTCCTAACAGAAATATGCCAACAAATATGGAAAACAAAATTATGGCCCACGGACTGAAAATGTTCAATATACATTACATTTCACGAGAAACAAGATGGTAAGGAGTACAGTAACCACAGGAACATTGCACTAATTTTCCATGTAAGCAAAGTGATGCTCAAGGAGTTGCAACAAAGAATTTTATCTTATATGGACTGAGAAATGCCTGACATTCTAGCTGTATTCCAAAAAGAAAGAGGCATGCAATATCATATTGTGAATCTGTGTTGGCTACAGGAACACACCAAAGAATAATTACATGACTTCATCTTAGCAATGTAGAAGTTGAAATTATGAAATATTTTATGTACTATGCCTCAATCATCAGTTCAGAAACTGTGGCCAGGAAATTAGGAGAATGAGACTTGGAAGGACACCAATGAAGGATCTAGAAAATATCAAGTATAAGGACATTTCACTGGACACTAAGACCAAGATCATCCATACTATTTTATTCCCTATCAATATAGGTATGAACGTGGGAAAGTGAAGAAAGTTGACAGGAAGAAAATTGATGTATCTTTAACATGGGGCTGGAGGAGAGCTTTGTGAATACCCTGGACCAACAGAAAGATGAGCAAGTGAGTCCTAGATGAGCTCAAACCAGAACTCAGGAAGTGAAAATGACAAAACTGAAGATGTCATACTTTGAGCATATCATGAAAATGCAAAACTACCTAGAGTAAATAATCATGCTAGGGCAAGTTGAAGACAAAGGAAGAGGAAAACCAAATAAGACTGGACTGTTTCCATGAAGAAAGACACAGCCTTGAATTTAGAAGAGCTGACCAGGGCTGTCAAGAACAGGACTTTTTACAGGATATTCTTTCATAAAATTGCCTTAAGTCAAAGACAACTTGACAGGACATAACAATAGTGACACTGTTTAGTGTTGGTATAATGTGGAGCATAGGATGGAATAAGATAAAAATAGATACATTATTAAAATACTTTCTTAGGGCTTAATGAAGTCATAATCTGCCTTTTTCCTTTGAGAACTTAAACTGGATGCTATTATTTATTCTTTTAGTCATTCTCTGCCACTTATACATGCCAATGAGTTGTCCAGATTTTGCCATGCTTAGAATAGACCCATTGCAATCAATGAGATGGATTGGTCGTAACTAATGTAAGTCCCATTGCTTTTATTGGGTCTATCTAAGCACAGCTAAATCTGGACCCTGCCCAATGTCTGAAAGGAAAGTTGGCAACCAAAGCTCACGATGTGGCAGTTAATTGTAAACATGGGTTAAATGTTGCTTGTCTGCTAAGTATGGGCTGTACTGGTTGCTGGCCATCTCTTTACTTTTATACTTAAGCTCACTAAGGTCAAATTATCTGACAAAAGAGGAAAATTACGGAATGATTTAGTGGTCTCTGGAGGAAAAGGGTTTTGCAGGGCATTTTGATAAGCAGTTGCTTGTTGATGTAGCTTTCTGAAATAAAATGTATTTTGAATTATAGCCCTACAGGGAGGCTGGAAGAATATTTGGGCTGCATGGCTAAAATTCAGAAGGCTGTGGAATATTTTCAGGACAACAATCCTGACAGTCCAGAACTCAATAGAGTGGTATGTAATATGTTTGAGCATTGGGTCATTGATGGGCTCTGGCCTCTTGGCATCGTCCCTTGTCTGCGTCCCTTAGCTGTGGCCCAGGCTGCCCGGGGACGCCCTTCCCTGGGAGGCTGAGGGTTTTGTTTTGTTTTTTAATTGTTTTGTTTTGTTTTTCTTTCTTTCTTGGTTTGGTTTGGTTTGGTTTTGTGCTGTCCTTTCCTTTCCTTTCCTTTCCTTTCCTTTCCTTTCCTTTCCTTTCCTTTCCTTTCCTTTCCTTTCCGTTTTTCCTCCAATTTAAATTTTATTTTATCCTTGTGTATGCATGTGGGTTTTTGTCTGGGAGAACTGGGCAAGTGAGAGGAACTGCAGGACAGACAAGGCGGGGGACCAAGGTAAGGTTTCAGAAGGGATCCTAATGGCAGACCGGGAGATGGCCTTGGCAGGAGTCACGGGTGTTGCTGTCCGCTGCGACAGCTGCGACATGTTTGCCCTTCTCCCCCAGGAGAAGCAGGGTTACACTTGCCCTCGGTGCAAGCTGGTGACCTTGCTAGAGGAGGAGTTGAGGTGCCTGAGGGCCAAGAGAACTCTCCAGGCCCCCCGGGAGCAGCCCCCCTCTGGATAGAGGGTTGAGGGAGAGGCCACAGGAGGAGCAGCTGGAAAGACATGGAGGCATGTCACCCACAGGAGGAGGAGGCCAGCATGGCCTCCTCCTTCTCCTGGCGACAATCTGGAGCTAGAAAACAGGTTTCTCTCTGCTTAGGGAGGCTGGGGCTGATGAGGCCTCGGGGGACCAGCAGGACCCCCAGCCTGGGACCACAAGCAGCAAGGGGGTTGCTGCAGGAGAGGCGAGGGCCAGGGCACGGCCACCCACCAGCACCGGGAAGACACAGCGGCAGGTGATTGTTGTTGGGGACTCCCTGCTGAGGGGCACTGAGGCAGCGGTGTGCCACCCCAACCTGGAGACAAGGGAGGTTTGCTGCCTGCCGGGCGCACGCATCCAGCATGTGAAGGACAGAGTGGAGCATCTTGTTTGCTCTGGGGGTCACCAGCCCCGCTCCTGGTGATCCATGTGGGCACAAACAACGTAGTCAGGGTGTGAGCGGGATCACCAGGGACTTTGAGGCCTTGGGGAAGAAACTCAGGAACCTAAAGGCCCAAGTGGCCTTTTCATCTGTCTTACTGGTCTGGGGATTTGGGCCAGGCAGGGACAGGAGGGTCGCCGAGGTGAATGACTGGCTTAGGGTGTGGTGCCAGAAGGAATGCTTCAGGTTCCTGACCACGGCACCCGGTTTCTTGCCAATGGACTTCTGGCAAGGAATGGGTTGCACCTCACAAGGATGGGGAAAAGGTCCTTTGAGATGCTCTAGCTAGCTTCATCTGGAAGACTTTAAACTGAGCTGGTGGGGGGGGGGGCGCGTTCAGGCCCCCCAGAAACGTATCTGCACTGGACAAGTGTGGGGAGAAGATCAGGGCTCTGGGAGCAGGGTTTTAGAGGTACTGCAGGGACTGACAGGGCTCCTACAGAAAGGGGCCAGGTATTAGGGAGGATGGGAGGAAGGAGGAGGCTGGGAACTCTAAGGAAAGGAAGCGGTGGGAAGGAGTTGAGGTGCATGTACACCAATGCTAGGAGCATGGGTAATAAGCAGGAAAAGCAGGAAGCTCTCCTGGGAATAGGAGGGTATGATCTGGTGGGAATCACAGAAACTTGGTGGGATGAAAGGCAAGACTGGAATGTGAACATAGAGGAGTATCACCTTTTTAGAAAGGACAGGAAGGGAAAGAGGTGTGGGGGTGTGGCTTTATATGTCAGGGAAGGGATAGGATGCAGTGAGATAGAATGCAGCACAGATGGGGATTCGGTAGAGGCAATCTGGGTGAAACTTAGGGGTTTTGACAGGGAAAGAGACCTGATAGTGGAGGTATGTTATCGCCCTCCAAGTCAACTTGAGACCCTGGATGATGTCCTGACAGACCAAATTCTAAGGATATCTTGGGGGAGAGACACAGTAATTATGGGAGATTTCAATCTCCCAGATATTAGTTGGGAGACTCACTCGGCGGTGACAGCCAGGTCGCTTCCTAGAAGCTATAGAGGGAGGGTTTTTCACACAGAGGGTCCGAGAGGTGACGAGGGGGGGAAACATCCTTGACTTGGTCTTGACCAATAGAGAGGAGCTGATAGATGAAGTACAGATTGGGGGAGCTCTGGATGCGATTGATCACTCCATCCTTTGCTTTGAGATCAGGGGACTGCAGATGGGCAGCAGGTCGAGCACTAGAAGCTGGGACTTCAAGAGGGCCAACTTTGGCCAACTGAAGGCCAGACTGGGGAAAGTCTCCTGGGATAGGTTACTGGAAGGCAAGGGAGTTGAGGAGGGGTGGATGGCTCTCAAAAGGGAGGTTTTGGAGGCGCAAGCCTTGATGATACCTCTAGTTAGTAAGGTGGGGAGGTGGAGGAAAGCATTGCCATGGATGCGAAAGGAGGTGGTTAGAGGGATTAGATGAAAGAGGAACCTGCGTAGGAAATGGGTACTGGGGCAAATAGACAAAAGGATATACTGGGAGGAGGCCCGTTGCAGAAGGATTCTTTGCAAGGCTAAGGCTGATTACGAGCTGAGACTTGCCAAGAATATCAAGAGCAACAAAAAGGGCTTCTTTCAGCATGTAAATAGGAAGAGGAAGGGGAGACAAGTGGTGGGACCACTAAATAAGGAGGAAGGAGATCCAGTGACTGATATGAGGGAACAGGCACAGATGCTAAATGACTATTTTGCCTCTGTGTTCTCCCCAAAGCTGGACGGAGGAGATCCACATAGGAGATTAGATGAGGCCGGGGACTTAGGGGCACAGATTAGAGGCATCCCCCCTAGAAGTCGAGCGGCTCCTCAGGGCATTGGACATTACAAAGTCATCAGGCCCTGACGGGTTACACCCGAGAGTACTTAGAGAGTTGGCAGGGGTTCTCTCACGCCCGCTGGCCTCCATTTTTGAAGCCTCGTGGAGAATGGGAGAAGTTCCAGAGGACTGGAGGGTGGCATCAGTGGTCCCAATTTTCAAAAAGGGTAGTAGAGGGAACACGGGGAATTACAGACCTATTAGCCTTACGTCCATTGTAGGAAAAACAATGGAAAGACTCATAATAGAGGGAGATCTAGTGATGCTAGATAGGGAAGGGAGGCTGGCAGCCACACAACACGGCTTCCACAGAAACAGGTCCTGCCAGACAAACGTTGTAGAATTCTATGACAAGGTTTCGAGATGGCTAGATGGAGGGGATGCAGTGGATGTGGTATACCTGGATTTCAGCAAGGCCTTTGACAAAGTGCCCCATGATATCCTGGTGGAGAAACTCCTCAGTTTCTCCACCAGGATATCATGGGGCACTTTGTCAA
>NW_025336479.1:2524789-2525797 GCF_004798865.1 Varanus komodoensis | reverse complement strand
CTGATGCCACCCTCCAGTCCTCTGGAACTGGAGGGTGGCATCAGTGGTCCCAATTTTCAAAAAGGGTAGTAGAGGGAACACGGGGAATTACAGACCTATTAGCCTTACGTCCATTGTAGGAAAAACAATGGAAAGACTCATAATAGAGGGAGATCTAGTGATGCTAGATAGGGAAGGGAGGCTGGCAGCCACACAACACGGCTTCCACAGAAACAGGTCCTGCCAGACAAACGTTGTAGAATTCTATGACAAGGTTTCGAGATGGCTAGATGGAGGGGATGCAGTGGATGTGGTATACCTGGATTTCAGCAAGGCCTTTGACAAAGTGCCCCATGATATCCTGGTGGAGAAACTGAGGAGTTTTGGGATACACCAGAGCACTCTCCGGTGGATTAGGGCATGGTTGACTGACCGAAAGCAGAGGGTAACCATTAGTGAGGAATCATTGGAATGGCGGCCAGTGACAAGCGGGGTCCCCCAGGGCTCTGTCCTGGGGCCAACCCTGTTTAATCTTTTCATCAATGACATGGAAGAAGGGGTGAACAGTCTGCTGATCAAATTCGCAGACACTAAAACTGGGGCAGTGGCCACAACTGAGGAGCAGGTACTCCAGATCCAAAAGGATCTGGACAGACTATGGAAGTGGGCAGGAGACAACAGGATGGCATTCAATGTGGATAAGTGCAAGGTCTTGCATTTGGGGCATAGGAAGAGCTGTCATAAGTACAGGTTAGGTGATAAGTGGCTGGAGAGCAGCACTTGTGAAAGGGACCTCGGGGTACTGGTTGACTGCAGGCTAAACATGCGTCAGCAGTGTGATGTGGTGGTCAAGAGGGCGAATGCCACCCTTGGTTGCATAGCCAGAAGTGTGGCTTCTAGATTGAGAGAGGTATTACTATCACTCTATATGACTCTGGCGCACCCGCAACTGGAGTATTGTGCTCAGTTTTGGGCCCCTCATTACAGAAAGGATATAGCCAGGTTGGAGTCAGTGCAGTGTAGGGCCAC
>NW_025336479.1:2398576-2524689 GCF_004798865.1 Varanus komodoensis | reverse complement strand
ATCTAGATGCCACCCTTGGTTGCATAGCCAGAAGTGTGGCTTCTAGATTGAGAGAGGTATTACTATCACTCTATATGACTCTGGCGCACCCGCAACTGGAGTATTGTGCTCAGTTTTGGGCCCCTCATTACAGAAAGGATATAGCCAGGTTGGAGTCAGTGCAGTGTAGGGCCACAAGGTTGGTGGCCGGTTTGCAGGGGATGGGGTATGAGGTGAGACTGAGGGAACTGGGTCTCTTCAGCCTGGAGAAGAGGAGACTCAGAGGGATATGTTGGCGACATACAGGTGTGTGAGGGGATGTCACATGGAGATGGGTAGAAACCTGTTCTCCCCTGCAGAGGAAGGCAGGACGCGCTCCAACGGAGTAAAGCTCAAGGAACCAAGGTTCCATTTAGATGCCAGAAAGCACTTCCTGACCGTTAGGACCCTGAGGGTGTGGAATGGGCTTCTACAAGAGGTAGCTGAGGCCCCATCAGTGAGGGTGTTCAAAGATAGGCTGGACATGCACATGGTGGGCATGTCGTGAGCGGAGCCGGCTGGAGCTGGGGGTCAGACTAGATGGCCCGGGAGACCCCTTCTGACTCGCCCTGTTTCTATGTTTCTATCTCCACCACATTCTTTGTTTTCTTACATTATTTCACAGACTTTTCCCATCTGGAAGCAAATATTAATGTGTCATAATGACCTACTTTGCATGTAATAGTAGTCCAGAGTATAGGTTGAATCATGGCTTATCCCTGCACTATTTTTAAGCCATGGGTTAAGAAGCCATCTGACAAACAACTCAGAGTTTGCAACCCAGTAATCTATTGATTCTCTTCCTTGATTGTTCATGCTTAACAGCCCATAGTTAAACAAGAGTGCTGGGTTCATATGAATCAACAGTCCGTAGTTAAGGTTGTTGATACGTGGAAACCAGGCCAATGTCTTTGAAATTTATGATCCAAAAAGGCATATGTGTGTGTCCCCAATTTTGAGACTTTTCCTTTTCAGAAAGGCCTCTAGAATGCCCCAGATTGTCTTTAAAACTCTCAGTTTAAAAAGGTGGAACATTTTTGTATGAGACAGATTTAAATAGGAAATGGTGCTTATATAGTATTTCATATGGTACATGTAGTATTTCTGTTCCTTTAAAAAAGAGCTCTTTTTGTAAAATATTCCAAATGCATTTTAAACAAGTGATTTTGCAGAAGGAAGATAGTGTATGTCCACCCATGTCATTTCCCTTTCTAAAACTATAAGCTTCCCTGCCAAGTCATTATGCTGCTTTTTGACCTTGGAAGGTACAAGAGCATTTTGGTGCTGTAGGAGTACTTTTGAGAAGGAATCAGACATGTGTGGATAGGACCTTACCCTTACTGGAGTGCAGCCAATCAGTGGCACTACATCCTAGTATTTTACCACCTTTTGAGCACTAGAACAAACATCTGATCTCTTTTATATATGTTATTTCATCCAGAAATCATTGTTTGAAAAGGGGAAGGAGTCATTGGAATCTGAATTCCGTAGCCTAATGACCAGACATTCCAAACCAGTTCCTCCCATTCTCATTTTGGATCTCATCACAATGGATGATGAACTGGAAACTCAGGAAGACATGACTTTAGAACACCTCCCTGAAAGTGTCCTACAAGACATTGTCCGTATTTCTGGTTGGCTGGTGGAGTATGGTAGGAACCAAGGTAAGTTGACTGAGAGAATATCCTCCCTTTTATTTTACAGTTCAGGTGAATAGCTATTTTTATTTTCCCAAGCTTTAAACATGGGTTAAACTTGAACCAGGCAAGAGTTTTTTCCGTCCGTCCGTCCGTCCGTCCTTCCTTCCTTCCTTCCTTCCTTCCTTCCTTCCTTCCTTCGGCACAGATGGCCCATAAAATATGCCCTTTGCCTCTAGATCATGGTTACAGCCACTAACAGCCCAGTTTTCATATTACATTTGTAATCTTCATGGCAAGAAAGCTATGTTTGTAAAAGTTTGACAGAAAAAAGTTACATGAGAGGAAGTATATTGAAAGGCTTGTATTGTGGATTAGTAACACCATGTTCTATGAATGAAGAAGGAAGCCAGCAAAATAGTGTTCCTACATGCCTTTTTGCTGTTCCTTTTTCTTCCTGTGGCCTTTTCTGTTGCCACCCAATGGAAATTTCTATTTCTCCAGCTAATTGAAATTGACCGTATGTCTATTTTTTCCAGGGCAATTATCTAAGCAATATTCTGCTATCACTGGTCCTGGTCTCCCAATCAGTTCTACTCTTCCAGCAGCTCTGATACTTTCTTTCTTTGAGGACTCTGAACATTTTTCCATGCTTCCTTCTATCTTTTCTTTCTCCTTCACTTTCTCTTTGCTTTCCTGAGTGCCATCACAAAATGGCTGCCATGAAAGCCATGACAAAGGACAAGTAACCTACCCGGAAGAGTGAGCTTGAGGCCTAGCTGGGGTCTCTAACAGCTCCTTTAAAGCTGCAGATTTCACTAGCTACAACAAAAACATATTTCATCGTAACCCCAGCTATGGGTAAGAAAATGTGTTTATTTTAAAACATGTGGATGGGTTCCAGGAAAGGTCTCAAAGGATATTGGTGCCCTTCTTTGACTTCTTTGTTAAAATGATTTTCTCTCCCCAACACCAAGGCATCAAGTGGATGGTTGTTCATGTCTGCAACCTTGGATTCTGTTTCCCAGATTAAAATTTCTTTCTTTTTCCTCTAACCTTCTCTTGTACTTCATAATCTGTTTTTTGAACATAGCTTCCTGACTTTAACATTCTAACTAAGCATTTGAATTCTAAATATTAACCACTTAGTTGAAAATTACAGTTACACACACATACAAGCTCTAAACCCAAACTATCATAAAACCAGACAAAATGCAAATATGTATAACAGTTCTATTCCATCACATTTGGATCCTTTATTGTCAAAGTTCATACACAGTGATTATTTAATGACTGCTTGCCATTCAACAATTACAGTGTGCACTAAAATCTTGTGAATGTTTTTTTCAGAATGAATTCCAATTTTATTCATGGGACTTACATGGAATTGAGCTTTACCATGCAGTTACTATGCAATTAGTGTGGCCTATTTATCATGTAGTCAATGAAAGCAATGAAACTCACGTTACATTCTATTATATTTGAGTAAAGTCATGGTTAGTCCATATCGACATAATTTCTTTCTTCAGGTGGTTCTGTTTGCTTGGAATAATAATATATAATTTCCTTCAGAAGTTCATTATGAGGAAATGTGATTGAGTTTTTGAATGGTACTTTTTAAAGAGGTATTTCATCTTCTAGCTTTGAAAGAGTCCAGGAAAATAACAATAACATGTTAAGGCACAGATGTTAAAAACAGGCTTCTGTTAACTGCTATAGTGGTTGCTAAGGGCACAGTTTAAGGGGGGATGCACAGATGTGCTATAATTTCACTTAAGCCTTCCTTGGAACACCTTATCCCACCAAATTTGGAAATTAAGCTCCTCTTGAAGAGAAATGGTTATTTTGAAGTAAAACAGAATGGAGAGCTGATTCAAGGGAATCTTGCCAAATTACTCTTACAGGTGTTTGCTTATTTATTATATTTTATACTGCTCAATAGCCAAAGTTATTTGAGTGCTTCACAACAAATTGTTTGGATGTCATATGTACATTTCTCTGACTTGTGTCCTAAACATGCTATGCTATATGAATTCAGTCATGCTGTAGTTTCTCACTGCTGTCAGGAGGAGGAGGCAGAATTCAGTGAAATGGGGGAAATTCTCTGAAAACTGGGAAATTGAGTCAAGTTTTGCTAAAGCAAGGTAAAGTAACTGTCATTTAATAATGTAACTGTGGAAACCTCAAGTAGAAACATTTGCAGAACTAGAAATCGAGTGCAATCCTATGTGGTCCATTTACAGGTAAATGCTATTGGTTTCAGTGGCACTGGCTGACTCCTAAGTAAACGGGATTACAGCTTTAGGCAGTGACTGTCTGCCAGCCACTGAAGTCAATGGGTTAGTTTGCATAACTCAAGAGCACATAGTGGGTGACTTGACCCTGACAAGCTTTGTGTGGGTGTCCGTCACCATCATGCAAATCCTAGTCAGGGTTGTCATATCATGTGAACCCAACTGGCAGGATTTATTGGAAGGTAAATCCTTGCATATACCTCAGTCTGTCTTTGGGTTGTGTGAGGGTTGTTTAGCCCTCAAATAACACCCCCACCCCACTTTCATTTGGGGATTTTATGTTCATAATAGTAGTCAGATGCACTGCAGCTCTTCAATAATAAGGAGACATGATGGGCTGCCATGTCATGTGAAGCAGGTCAGTGTAGCTAATGAACAGCAATGTTCAGTTACCTGACTGTTGAAGTCAGTGCAGCTTGCCAGCTTTTACGTGCAAATATGCCTATTTAAGTTGTTTTAGGATCACGCTGTCTGGCATGAATGTTCAAAGCTCTCAGAAGAAATTAGAAAGCCATGCATATTATACAGACATGACAGCATACTACTAAGATCAGTTATGAGTCTGTAACAAACCTACATTTTTAAAAGCCTAGATCTTGTTTTTTGTTTTTGTTTCTTTGTTTTTTGGAAGCAGGAAAGTATACCCATCTGGACAAGATAAGCTTTTTTCCTAGGTCTCATCTGTTTTCCATCTGCAGTTATAATTCTACTGTGTATACTCTTGTGCACAGAGCATGATACAGCCTCATTGATTTTTTTCACCTCACTGGTTCCGAGCCTTCATAATCCTCTATTCCCTGTGTGTTCTTGAGTGAAGGATGGTTATTTCTGAGGTGATAATGGCAAGCAGATGCAGACTAATGTGGAACAGAAAATGAAAGTGCACTGTATGTCCTTCATAAAACTCCAGGTGGAACATTGGTGTGCATCTGTTCTCCGTGAAAATTATATAGTATTTTGGAGTTATGACTGTGTTTTATCTATACTATCTTGTGATCCTTATAAAAGGGGTGCAGAACTGCTTCTCGCTTCAGGACTAAGTTCCATTTTGCAAAAGCTTTCAGGGCTGTGTTCCAGTGTAGACCAAGGCCAAAGACAAAAGAGATGGGGCTCAAACTACCAGGCTGTTTTAGCTTATAACTGCCACCAACTAAGCCTTAGAGAGAGGCATTTTAGAATCAAGGGAAAACTACACAAGGGCCAGGAAACATAGTCTCTGGTTGGGGAAAAGGAAATAGGACCAAGGGAATGAGTTGGGGCAATCCAGGGGACCCCAAAAGGCCACACGTGGACCTTATGAGAGCTGAACTTGTCCTTTGGTGCTGCTGTTCTACACCACTGCATTATACCAGTCCTGTTAGAGAAGACAGTATGTGTGTATTGTTAATAGGTTGAGGCTGAAAGTGAGAGTAGTTTGCCTAAAATCTGTATGGAAGATTTAAGGTGAAAGGGGATAAACTGGAGACTTTCTAATTTGGAAACGACATGGGGTATGCATAGCGGGGAGGGTAGAGAAAACAACAACAGCTTATTTCAGATCACAATGCATTAGTTCCCCCTTCCAGCCCCCTTTTGCAGTTCGTGATGATCTGTCATAGGTAGAGAATACAAACAAACAAGGTATCCCCTCCCATAGATACTGCTATCTTATACAATAGCTGAATAAACAACAACAGGGTTGTGCTTAATAAGGGTGCTGACAATGTCTGTTTTTTTTATGTGATGTAGCCTCCAGCAGTGCCTGGATAGGAGGCTGCATTGAATCCATATGTAGACTGTCCTGAGTGCTTTAGATGAGGAATGGAATAGAAGTATATCCTGGAGAAGGACACATATTCTCAGCTTCCCTTTTCTGTCTCCAGAAAAGAAATATTAGTGTGCTATCTGGCAGGATTGTTATAATGATGAATAAAATAAGAACTTTAAAGCATTTGATTTCCTAAGGGACTAATTACACATTTAATGAAAGTACAGTGTTATTTTCTACTTTTGTTCCAAAATAAAGTAACTTTTCTACACCTGCTGTACTGCCACTCAGTTTCCCTTACCCACAATTGTTCTATCTTTACAAAAACAAGTGTCAGCTTTTATTTGTCTCCTAGCATGTAAAATGTAGCTTGGCTTTAAATTAAAGAATGCAATCTATTTTCTTTGAAAATCTATTTTCTTTGAAACTACAGGTAGCTAATAGAAGTTTCTTCTTGTTCTGAAATAGGAACATGCAAAAAATGATAAAGGATTTAAAGTACATTCCTCTGTCCCTGAACTCACTGGAACCCCAGTTTTATTTACAAGTGCCAGTCAAAGGTGAAATGAGTGTGAGACAAGTCAAAGGTCCCAGGAAGACTCAAGAGAATTTTCATCACTTCCTTTCTTTTTCTGGAATAAATGTGTAAAAAATGCATGATTAGGTCATGAGTTAAAGGAGCTAATTAGCTGTTTTGGAGCATCCTCAACATTCTTTCCATGCCTTTGAGGTATCAGCTCTGTCTTTCTTTCCCCAGCAGTTCAGCAGCAGGAGCAGCAGGAACTGATGGTATCTTCAAATCCAATTTGGAGTGAGTAGTGGAGGAGTCAGCCAGGATTTTTTTTTTTAGCTTCTTGGTAGAAATCTGGATGGGAAAGGACAGTTGGAATCAGGCACAACTGTAGTAGGTAGAAAGACCAGCAGTGAGAGACAAGAGGGAAGACTGGTATGTTTATGGTTACTATGGAATTCAGGGACTCTATAGTCTAAGATTTCTCTACAGTGTTATGGCTTTGTACATGATCAGAGATCAAAAGATTAAATTTACAGATGCAACCCTGGAATTCTACAAGATGTATAAGATACAAAGTGGTAACAATAGGCTGACAGCTGAATCTTAAATTAAAGATGCATTCTATTTGTGAATTCTCACAATAAAAGTGGTTTTCGAAGACTGCAGAGCATGATTTCCCTTCAGAATCCTATGGTTTCTGGAGTTTTGCTGCCTACAAAACCCAGTTTGCACAAGATGAGATATGGGCAAGGAATCTATGATTTGCTGCAGTGCATGCCAAGTGTGTTCCCTGGCTGTTCTGAATATTCAGTTCCTAATCAGGCCCTTTGAGGGTTGCAGTTTGACTTCTAAACCTGACAGTATGTGTTAATCATGAGTTAAACAGCTTACAGTTCAGAAGGAACTGTGGATTGTTTAACCCATGATGTGTTTGGCTCATCCAGTAACCCACACTCAAGGTTGAATATGGGTTGTCATTGAACCATAAGTAGCTATTGAAATGTGGGCTTCTGAGTTGTCTGAACCCAGCTGCACTAACAAACTAGTTTGTTAATCACAAATGAGCCACTATTCATAACTTAACAACAGACCATGGATCCTTTTTCATGGATTCCCCATGATTAGTTTTCACAGTAGGATTCAGACAACATAGTACCCTGCACTCAAAGGTTGAGTGTAGCCTGTCATTAAACCATGGGTTGTTTTTGAAATAATAGGCTATGTTGTCTGAATCCAGTTGTGCTAAGAAACCATAGTTTGTTAAACATAAACAGGACTGTGAAGGGGGAAGTGCTAACTGAAGAGGGAGGGGTTTGTGTGTAGATGGGGAAAGAATTGTGGGCTAATATGGTTTAGACTGGAATGATCAGAAGATAGATCTGTAGATATTTGGGGCTTCAACTTCCAGGAGCTCCTGTCAGCATGGCCAATGGACAGGAATACTGGCAGTTGATGTCCAAAATATTTGACAATTTACTTTTTCTCCTTCCCCACTCTACATTATTTGCCAAATAGACATGCTGCCTGGAAATTTTTATGTAGATGTTAATGAATTGGTGCACAGTAACATGGCCCCAATCCAAATTATGTTTCTCTGTTCCATAAGAGTAAAGCAGGGGTGTGGAAAATTAAAGAGACAAACAGTGTTTTCCTTTATTAAAAGCAGTCTGGGTTTTGGAACTATGGTAACTTAAGTCATGCCCCCATCTCCTCTCCATATCTGCAATCTTTCCCACTTTTTCAGAAAATGAAGTGGGGAGCTTGCATATCCTGTGTATCTGGGCCATAATTTCATAATGATGGTTTATCTGAGCTGAGTTTTTTGAAGACAGAGACTTCTTGATCAGTTCAGTAATTTGTCTACATAAGCTTAGAAAACCAGCTTATGTCACAAGTGCTCCAGCAAAAGATGCTCCAGCTGCAAAATTAACGCAGCTGGCGATTCTTCTGAAATTATTACTATGAAACTAATTGCTGTTTTTAATGCAAGCAGTAATTGGTGTCATTTCCTTTAGTCCAACTATTGACTTGTTTAGCTCCCGTTCTAGGAAACCTCTTGTCTGAACCAAGCCATATGGACCTCTGTTGTGTGACATTGTTTGCCTTTTCTTTTTTTCCCCTTTGGTGGTGCAGGTTTTTACTGTCTGTGTGAGGAGAAGCAGCTGCCTGCAGGACCCCAGAAAGGAGGCTTAAGGAAAGAGCACAGAGCCACTTCTTATACCAGCATAGCTTCTAGGGAGAGCTTTGTAGAGCGAGCATTCAAAGAATTAGGACACAACTGTAGTAAGTGTAGGAGACTCGGATTCAGAAAGCATCAGGGAGTACTGTAGAAAGCAAGACTACCTTTGTGTTACTTGAAATTTATTCTGTAAGTTTCTCTACAATGCAAGCACTCTTTAGAAATGGTAATTGTAGCACAATAGTACTCCAAAAAACACACCCCAAAATCCTTTTGCCTTCCAATGAGTATTATTGGCTACTGTTGTGGCTTTTTGTCATTTTTTCCTTTATCAGCAGTATTTTTGCTAATACGGCATCTACAGGTCAAGCCTCATTGCTGATCCTTAACATGCCTCATTTTGGTACATTGATGCATGTTCTCATTTCTTAAAAACACAGTGAAATATTTTTAACCTTAGTGTTTGCAAGTGTGATTTGTGCTATCAATAAGTGGTGTTCAGTTATGAACAAAATTATCAGGTGGTTTTTGTCATGTTATCTTAGTCCATATCAGAAGTGACTGGAAACTGACAAAAGAGAATGAAGTTCATTGTTATATCTTTCATATGTTTTTCTTCCTAGACTTCATGAACGTTTACTACCAGATCCGTTCCAGCCAATTGGACCGCTCTGTCAAAGGGCTGAAGGAGCATTTCCGGAAGAACAGTTCTTCCTCAGGAGTCCCATACTCTCCTGCCATTCAGAACAAGAGGAAAGACACACCAACCAAAAAGCCCATCAAAAGACCAGGTTAGTCTTACATTTTAGGCACCGATTCCTTGTCATGTTCTAGAAGATCCAGGCCTGGTAGCATCACTTTGTATTTAATCAGTCTGCTGATAAAGGAAAAAAGTTATCCGCTGATTTATGATAATTAGTTGATCCTATATTAGGTGTTTCTGTAATTTTCCATTTTACTAGGACCCCACAAATGTTGCCATGCTGGTAACATAACAAGCCCATTATGTAAAAACTGCATGTTCATTGATTGATTTATTTTTAATGAAGTGGCTAAAGGAAAACAGGTAGAGGAACCTTCATTTCCTGCAATAGTGCTAGGCCAATGCTCTCATGCATGTTACTGGCCCTTCTGTCCAGACATGCTGTATGTATTCTTGATCTGACTAGGACTCCAGCGCTCCCTAGATTTCTGCTCTATAAGTGCAGACAGAAGTTAGTTTATATTGCAGTCCCAGTAATAGTGCCTGGGTCTCCCTAAGGGCAAATGATTCTGTAGTGATCATTGCTACAAACAAGATAGCGTTCCCTCTATTTCTTTTAGTCTTGGAGACTCTGCTGGCTAAAGGAAATAAAGTTTCACCAGGTGAGAACATTTAGGAGTCCCTATGTATGTTCACTTATGCTACTCCCTGGTGCAATCTGTTGGTGATGTGGATTCTCAATAAAATAACAGTTCTTACAGCATTTAAATGATTCCCCCACCAAAATAATTCTCTTTAAACCTCCCCTTTCCTAGGTCATGACTCTCTAAGACTCTCTTGCCATTTGACTGCTGATGTGTTTTGAATACAGCCAACCTATAGCATAGTTCTTTACTGAACAGAAGTGGTAAACATTGAGTGGAGAAAGCAATATTAAGGCAGTTTTTCTATGCAAGTGTCTTCCTGTGTTTCAGTCAAATGAGTTCAATGTTGCAAGTGACATGCAGGAAACATGAACTAACTTACAGGATGAAATTAAGAATTGTAAATGCTGTTCTCCATAGAAAAAACAGACAAGTAGAAGGGGTATGGAGCTGTCAGAGATTAAGTTGTGAGGCATGAAAATAGCATGTTGTAATTCTTTTGTGTCCTTTTTATTTTTTATAATCCTTATGTGAACGGCAGTCCTCATCCCAGGTAAAGTGTGTGCTCCGTGTGTCCCTTCTGCAGCTTTACAGAACTTTCTGGACTTCTGTGTGCTCAAATGCCACTGCAGGCCTGTTGCTGCTGCTAGCAAAGGGTGTGCTTGACATATTCCAAGGGAGAGCTGCCCGTGGAAGCCTCTATGCTATGGAGGCGCATACTGTATTGCTGCCATGTCTTGGAGTTCTTCCTGAAAGCTGACCAGTACTGAGAGAAAGGGAGGGAATATTTACTTCTCCAAGTCAACTGCAAAGGGTTATGTATAGCTTTGTGAGATTATTAGGTGTTTCCTCCTCACTTAGTGATAAGCGAACAACCCTTTGCATCTTAAGACAGGAAAAGCCCTAGAACTTCCAGCATTTTCCAGACAGCCATGTGGGGAGTTGGAGGAGACCACTTCTGTCTAAACATACTTAGGATTGCACCCTTAATTTACTGAGCCAGGGACATTCCTTTCCACCAAAAGCCTTTACACTTTTCCAAGCTTGGGTCTGAAAGAACTATTCTAGCTAAGATATACCCAATCACTGGTATGTTAGGAAGTAGATTAATTCAGCACTGTTTGATTCCCTATGACATTTCCCAGCTGGTAAGTCATTACAGATAGGTAAAGTAGAGGAGCAGTTCAGTGGACTAAATGAGACTAATTTATATCCTTAAAGAGCTTTGTCAGATGTCCTAACTGTTCACTCATAGAACCTGCAGTGCCAAACTGAACAAGCTAATTCCTTCCTGTGTGCTGGATATTCTGAGTCTCCCAGGACTCAGTCGTATGGCTGCTAGACACTATCTAGGTTGGAGTCCAGCTACAATCTTGAAAATGCATGTCGAGGTCAGAGCTGGGATTCGGACTGTGGAGCTAGCCAACACTGGGGGCAGTCCAGGGAAGGGGAGGAGTGAAACTTGACCAGAATTGCTGGGCCGAGGAATCCCAGCAGTACCTCAGTCCGTCCTGACATGCAGAGGCAAAAGACATAGATGGCTGAAATCAGCTATCTGTATCCTTTGCAGGGTAGGAGGCATGCAAAGGCAATGCTTACCTTTGCACTCCTTCACACTTGACTGGGTGTCCATAATCTTCCAAGCTTGGAAGGTTACAGGCAGCCACATTGGACGGTTCCCCTAGTTACTGGAATTGGTAGAAATCTGGAAAGTGATCAATCAGCCCTAACAGTACATGTCTGAAATAGACTGCAGTGAAGCGAAGCTTACAGAATAATGACAGATAATTGTGCCTTCATCATCCTTTGGCAGATGGTTTTATTTCCCAGACACTATTCAGCTTTCAAGGGCAACTCTAAAGGTGAAATTCTAACATCTCCGTCAAAATTGTTGTTCTTTGTTTCTTTTGTTGCAGTGTAACCATCTTTTATTTTGTCTTTTTATCTGTCTCGAATGAAGGGCAAAGAAATAACTTTTCCATTTTCTGTGCTGCTGTTTCACAAGTTCATGGTAAATCTATACTCCTAGCCACTTTTAAGTGTCTGGGTTGAGTTCCACAGTTTTAATGAAATGGAACTCAGCACTACATGTCTCATACAGCAGTTGGGCTAAACTTGCATCATTTGAACAGGAATTGGACAACTTCTAGGTCAAACATCTGGACAGCCATGATGCTCATGAGTCTTCACCCTTGGCTACATTACCTAGATATGATGGGAGCAATTGTTTGCCCATCCTGGATTTAAACCTTCGTCCAGATTCTCAGAGAGGAAATATCTGTGAGTCTGTGCACATAAAAAAGAAGAGTGGGGACTATTATATTAGGTTATATTTGAAGATGCAAGTGGTAAATCCCTACCCAAATGCAGCTGGACTTGGACATAATTTACCTTTTTAATATATGAACTAACAATATCTTTTATGCTGTTGGGCCCCATGCCTCTGCACCCTCCTTGTAATTAAGTTAAAAGACTCCTCTGGCATCCCAAACAAGACCTCCTCTGGGTTGGTGAGACATTAATCTCATCAAGGAAAGCACTGGATGGATGCGGAAAAAAGTACAAGCTGATACACTCAGTAATTCCTAGGAATCCTGTAGATGCGTGACTAAGGTATCGACTCCGGTGCAGTGCAGGTGAAGAGGTTAGATTAATTTTTTTTGTTTCATACCAGGAAGAAAGTTGGTATGTGAGCCCTAAGCAATGAAAGAAGTTTGCAGTAAAGTTACTCTAAACACCCCCCCCACACACACACACACACACCTTTAAAGGCATTATGGTAATCGAATTTTACATTGATCCCTTTTGAAAAAACGTTTCTTCCTGAAAAAAGGAGCTGGAGCAGGGTACAGAACCTCATACCTAGAAATCAAATCCAGTCCTCCTGGATTCCCAATCTGTCCTGCCAGGGTTTCCCATAAGGGCACATCCCCTTCCCTGTGCTCCACTCCCCTTATACCAATTCTCAATCATTTGATGGCTTCCCAGCTTTTGTGCATTTCTCCCACCTCATACTAAAAGGTGAAAAATGCCTCTTCTAATTAGGGCTTAGTTGCTGGTAGTAACAGCTTTAAGCTAAAATATGCTGGCATTTTGTTTTTGGTCCTGCCCAGCACTAGAACGTGGCTGCAAGAGATTTCCTGAAATGGATTTTGGTCCTTGCATGGAAAGAGGTTCTTCACCCCTGAACTATACTTTCCTTTCTCTCCATGTTGGTTACATGTAGTTTACATGCATCAAAGCCCATCTTCTGACTGCTAACCCACCACACAAGTATCATTGAGCTAATACTTTCCAGAATGCTTGCAAGGAGGAAGGACAGCTGTGTAAGTTTAGAAACAGCAGCATGTTCCTCCTCTCCCTGTTTGACCATTTCTCTACTTTTGAATATGATGCTTTTGTTAGTAACCACCATGTTGTCCCACTTGGTTCAAAAGTGCCTTATCTGGAGAAATAAACCCAGAACAAAGGCATTTGTCTTCCAGTAGAATCCATCCAGTAGAATCCAAGCCTAATTAGGATGTTAAATACTCTGCTCTTCAGTTGAACTGAATTAATAGCCAGCAAAGCTAGGTACATCTGGGAGTAAACATGGTTAATTGGTCGCATACAGATTGGAAGATGTTGAGACATTCAAGGTTCTTATCTGTAGAGAGCAAAGAGGACTAACACTGTAGTCTTGCAGTGGGAATAGCTCATAGTAATGCTGCATACATAGTAGCTAAACTCATTTTGATGTCGCCCACAAAAAATAAGAATGCTCATTTCAGTTAAGCCCAAGTTCTGAAGAACTTTAGTGGCTTTCTGCATGACCTCTTAAGATGGCAAGGCTCAACCAACTGGCACTGGTAACTTCATTCCAAGAATCCTAGAAATGTAAGTTTAGCAATGTAATGATTTACCTCATAATTTATTGTAAGATGTAGATTTTAATTGGAGCTTGTAAAGGGAGTTTGCTGCTTATAGTATTGTTTAAAGTAAGCTACATATTTATCCATGGCTATGACATTATGATTTCCCAAAATACACCATTTTAAAATGCAACTTAGAGCCAAATAAAATACACTTGATTAAGTATAGGTTCAGCGTAAATTCTACCCTATTTTTTATTTTCTTGCTATTAACCAATCAGCTTCAAGATTTTTAAGAATTTGCTGACTATGGAAATGGATACACAACAGAAGTGCATTTGGTGCTTGTAGGGTACACTGTTCATGTTCACCACATTGTAGGCTTACAAAATTTTAGGTGAAACTTCTCTAACAGCAAGGTAATCACTTGCAGTAGCGACAGGCATACCTGTTCTACCACAATTCTGCTGCAGTAGATAAAGTGCAATTGCAATTACTAAATTGGGTATGCTGCAGATGTGAAATTTTACATCAGCAATAACAAACATGATATGCAATTCCAGGAACATCTGGGTGTTAGATTTGGGCCATTTGGTGGATATTAGAGTCAAACTGCAGGGTATTGTCAATGAACCAATTTTTTAAAAAGTTTCTTCATTTTTTCCTCATTGGAAAGGCCGTGGAGCTCACAATGCCTTTCCACTTTTCTGTTCCTTGGTCATGTCTACAGTAGTCATATGTCTGATCTACTGAAGCAACAGTTGCCCCCTTGGTGTGTGTATGTGTGTGAGGTTTGTGTTTACCTATGTGTACTCTTATTTTGCTTTGTTGCATGTTCACTAATACTTTCTGATACAAAACTGAGGTTTGTTTGTGGACCAACATTTTAATGCTTTCTCTTGTGCTTTTTTCAGTGTTTCTTAGTTGCAGCATCCTGCTTCAGCTATAGTTTAATGCTCTTTCTTTCTTTCTTTCTTTCTTTCTTTCTTTCTTTCTTTCTTTCCTGTTTTGTGGGGTAATTGATGTGCATTCAGAATATAGAGTGCTGGGATGTGGGGAGGGAAGGACCCTTTGTCCTTCTTTCATTTTGCTGTTTAGAGAAGGGGTTGGAACAGAGATGGGTTGGATGGTTAGCTTTTGCTTCTTTTGCCTTTAGCTTTATTGCGTGCTAACCCTGTTCTAGAGAAATGGAGTTTCTCTTTACTCTTTTTTTAAAGAAGTCCAGTCTAGCCATGGTGAGAATGCTCAAAAATAATTCATAGTTTATGATTATGTCTGTGGATGCCTTAGGTACCCATTGAAGATAGACCACTGTGAAATCTGGAGGCTGTTGTAGAAATCATCTTACTTCTGGCCCATCTGGTGGTGGTTTAAAAACCAAACCTTAACTGATAGAGGATTGGTAAGAATTCAGTATGTAGAGATTTCACATATAACACAGAGCAAAATGCCCCCTCTACAATTCTCAATGCTAATTTATGCTATTTATGCAATTCCCATGCTATTTCTTCATTTCATAACAACTGGAATAAATAGTCTAAACAACAAACACACAGTGATATGCAAGAATGGAAGATGTTGAATATGCCTAACTTCAGATAGTGAATGCAATGTGCATGGTGAACAGAAAAAAACAAAACAAAAACCCCTTTCGTGTGACAGGACCTCTTCCATTTGTAATGGAGCAGGTAGAGCATGCATGCAAAACAAGTGGATCAGATCCCGTGCTTGTGCTCACAGACCTTGTGGCAGGTAGTCCACCAGAACGTTAGCACCTCTTTTCATCCTACAGCTTGGCAAAAGTATCACCACTGCAATATTTATTTCATGCTTTGCATGGGTCGATCTGGAAAATCTTAAGCTTGCTGTTGGAAAAGAGGCTTTTGGTGGCATTGGCAGCATTTGGAACCAAATTAACACAATACATTTTTCAGTCTCCAGAGGGAGACTGGCTACATTACAGGGCACACAACCAGACATTCCTGAGCATGTGTGCCTGTGTATATACAGAGCATTCTCACTGTGGGCCAACACTACCATGCTAGGTTTGGTTGACAAGGCACTGGTGGAGGGTTACTTGGTGTTTTGTTTCTCTTTGATTCATTTCCAAGGTCTGTTTGTCTCTCCTCTCTTGTGGCTCTGGTGACAGGCACGATCCGTAAGGCTCAGAACCTTCTGAAACAGTATTCTCAGCAATGTCTAGATGGGAAAAAGGGGGCCTCTAACCTCATTCCTATGGAAGGTAATTGCTTCTCTCTCACTATCACTCTTGGGATCTGATTTGGGTATTGGTCTTCCTTCCTCTTCCAAGGCTTCTGTTAGTCTTTAGCCTCACTGCTGCTATGTACACAAGACCACAAGAAATCACCTGACTTTTTGGAGACTCAAAAGACTACACAGAGCAAAGAGATGAATACAAAAGACAGGGCAGAATTGACTCATGACATTGATTATATTCACATTTACATACCAGCGATTTAAAACAACAAAAGCACAAGAACATTAAAAACTGCAAAACATTAAACTGCATAATTTAAAAGGATAAATTAAAAATGTACATAACTTTGAAGAACTGTGAGCCATTTAAATTTAAGAAGACCAAGCAATGATGCAATTTGGCAGCTGACACAAGTTCTGTGGTAGCTCTGTGGCCTTTCCCTCCCTGTTTTTGTTCACTTCCATCTTGGGAGGTAGTGGCCCTTTCAACCTTGAACAGACTGGAATTGTTAACCTTAGGTACAGCATCCTGCTGTACCTTCCTTTCAGGGAGTACATGTCAAAGTAAAGGCATTCATATCAAAATAATGCTTCCAGTTGTTTTTGACCCTCAGCCAAGCAATATGTCCATGTCTTTATCCTGCTTGAAACTGCTTGTAGATTCAAAGAAGGGGTGCTAGATTGTGTTGCCAGAAAAACACTTTTATAGGTCGGTCAAGCAAATAAAACCTGAAGTGACAAGCACTCATGCTGTTATGGTCCTGGATAAACCACTCCTTCTGTTAATGCTCACTAGGTCATGAGCATGATTTATGAATTAAGCATCTTTCCGATACCTTGGCTGACAAGCATCTGCCAGCTTCTGGTAAGTACCATATCAGATACGAGCTGGCTAATTTAACTCTTCCTTTCTTTTAAATATTTCTTATGCTATTCTTACAAGAACTTCAGATGGAACATTTTTCCTGTATGCCAAACACTTGAAAACCATACAATGACTGTGCTAAGCCCTGTGCTAGCCCTTGCTTAGAGAACCTGGGTGTTAGCAGGGTCAGCACTGATGGCACAGTCTAAATGAGTGCCCATTGCCTGTGTTTGTGAGACCTCTTTTTCATGGTTGCTCTTGTCTCCTTCCCCCAGCTCAGCTTAATGATACAATGCTAAACTTACCAAAGGTGAGACTGCTGACTGGGAAACTGCCTAGGTACTTTCTTCCTGCTTGGGAATTTCAGAATCTTGGCTATTAATATCTTCCAGCCTTCATTTCAGTGAAATCTATGCCTGTTATTTTTACACATGGCTATTTCTAATGTGCAAGTTCTTCAGATATCCACCTTGGGGTGAGTGGTGGATAGATTAGCATGTCATTCCTGGAGTTGAGCAAGATCATACGTTCTCACACTGCCACAAGGAAGGCAACGAAGAACTGGAATGAAACATCTCCATCTTGCCTAGTGTCTTCAAAGCCCATTTTTAATAGTAATTGTGAGCATTCTTTTTCAATTCTGAGTTGCTGCTTCCCTCAGAATACAGTCTGGTGCCTAGCAGGAGCTGTCTGGGGCACTTGATAATATGCTCCCTACAATTGCAGTTAATGGTATTTCAAAGTCATGAAATGCTAGAACAGACAACGGTTCTTGAGAGGTTTTTAGCTAGTATTAAATTAAATATTTTCTTTGACCCCATCCAACAAGTTTCAGTGTCCTTCTATTAAGAGATAGTGCCCCTGAAGTTTCCAGTTCTATCATCTGGTAAAGCCAATCCTATGGACTGAATCTTTGGCATAGTATCTACTTGCTGCTCCTGCCTTAGGAAAACAACCCCACAGAACTGGCCCAGTGGATAAGGGTAGCTGTGACTGCCTCTGTGTAACATGGTGTGAATCCTTCTTGTCTAAAAGAAACAGTGCTGAGATTAAATCCCTGCCAGTCTCCAATATTCAACTCTTGGGCAAGGTTTGGAGTATGAGTTGGCATCTCAGGTCCAAAAGCTTTTCAGCAAGAGGTGGACTGTCTAGATCTCTTACAATTTGGCATCAGACCTGGCTATGGGACAGAGAATGTTTTAGTTATCATGGTAGACAATCAGCAGTAGAAAATGGGTAGCAGCAGCCAACCATACTGGTTTTGCTGAACATCTGGAACCAACCACGGTCCATAGTATACTTCTGAGGCAGCACTTTAGGATGGGACCTGGAGGTACATACTACACTGCGTCCAGTCCTCCTTGGAAGGGTGATTTGGGAAGGTAGTGCTCCTACACAATATATTGGTCATTAGCCTGTGATGTTCTTCAAAGTTCCATCTTATCTCCCAGGCTATGAACACATATCTGAAAATGCTGGGAGAGGTTGTTCAGAGTTTGGGGGATTAGTGCCTTCTCGGTGACAGTTCCCATACTCTGAAACTTCTTTCAGAGGGAGGCTGGGTTAGCTTCCTTCCTATTATCTTTCTTCCGTTAGTCAAAGTTAGGCAGAACTTTGGCATATAAGCCAATCTGCTGCTGGAGGAAGGTTGGGTGCTGTTTATTTCTTTTATGTTTATTTTTAATGTATTTGCTTTTATATTTTAATGGCGCTTTTGCTTTCATTTCAATTTTATTATCATTGACTCCATTGACACCTTGAGTGCCATTTTCAGTACACAGTTGGGATATAAATTTAACACATTAAAAATATGAATGTACCACTGTCAGCTAAAGACTTGTTATTTTAGCATCTTGAAGTCATGCTAACTGGTTTCAGGCAACATGACAACCCTCCATGGCTTATAAGTCTTATAAGCCATGGTGGGTGATAAGGCTTATATTGGTGGTCTTATAAGGCTTATAATCTCATCTGAACCCAACACTGTTTCCATAGGGTGGTTTATAACGCATCCTCAGATGACTTATGGATCTCCCCAGTTATCTATGGCTTGTTGTAGGGTTTAATAACTCACCATGGCTTAACTTGCTGTCCAAACCCAAATGGCACACTAAGTCATGGTTGAGCCAAAAAATTAAGAGTCTCTTGGTTGTTGCCATTCCGACCAAGGGGCTCCAGTGATGACAGCCAGCAAAGCAAACCATCTGGCTGTCCCTCCAGAATCAGTAGGAGTCCATGGGAGGGCCCCAGCAGTGCCGCCTCCCAAGGTCCCCAGCAGGGTTTGGGGAAGCAACATGGTGTGGAAGAACCAGCCTCTCAGTCCCACTTCCTTGTGCGGCAGTGAAGCTGAGTGGCTGCAATCTGCCCACAGCTGCTACTGCAGCCATGGTGGCAGGGGAGGATGAGAGCAGCTCAGCACCCCCAGCCCTGTTCCCTTTCATCCCCAGCAGTGAAAGCAGGAAACAGAGCGGGAGGCATCCCTTGCCATCACCTGCTCTGCCTGTTCTTTTCCAAGGAGGATGCACATATGGCTGATGGTGCCAGCACCTGTCCTGCAACTCCTTCCCAAGTTCCAGTTGGGATTTAGCACAAAGCGGCAGCAGACACCAGCTCATCTTCCTGTCCCTGGGTGGTATGGTACCCATGGGCACTGAGCCATCTGAGAACAGAGAGGTAGGGAACAGCCGGCATGGACAGTGTGGCCTCCTCCCACAGAAGGTCCACTCCATCTCTCCACACCAGCAGGGGAGAGGCCTGGATGGCCCCTGTGCTGCTCAGCCACGGTATGCCACAGCTGTGCAGGACAGAGGCTGCCTGTGCCCCTTCCCCTGGGGCAGCCTCCACCCTGCTCAGCTGTTGTGTGCCTGCTTTGGACTTTCAAGCCCAGTATGAGGTGACCCTTCCTTTCTTGCCCCCTGCTCCAGGTTACCTGCCCAGGGCTTCTGCCAATGCCAGGAGAGCAGGATTACCTGGCAAGTGGGTGTAGGTGGAGGATACAACCCCCCACTGTGACTGATCATCCGGCATGTGTTGTGTGAATCTGCCTACTGGTTTCTTGTGGCATAAAGAATTTGTAAAGGCATGATCTTGGGTGTCAGGTTATCATTTTTTTTATTTCTGTACCTCTCTGGGCAGCAAAACATTTTTTTTTCCCAAATGGAGTGTGCTGCGAAATTATGGCCACTTGAGCACCTATTAGATGTCTCAAAGATGACATTTTACTGTTTACTTTAAAAAAAGGATGTTGAGGTAGGATACCCCTTATGGGTCTATAAACGGAGTGCTCACAAATAAGGCAAATTCAGTTTGTTTTAATTGGCACTTTTAGCTTATTAAACAAATACTGATTGATACCTCTTAATCCAATTGAACATTTTAATTCCCAAATGTTAAGCCAGATGAGCAAGAGGTTAGTTTCTTTGTATGCTGGAATGCTTTGACAGAAATTTTGTTAAACAAAAGGTATAAGTCAATCCAGAGTAGCCCATTTACACTAATTGAAGAAGGTGGAAGTGATTGTGTGTTAAATCATTCACATTTGCCTCCCTGCACAGAGGTACTTCAAACACTTCATTATGCCTTTCTCACTACCTAGTAAGCATTCATCTAGCTCTATCCCATCCACAAGAGTGTGGGATGCCGCATTTGTACCCATGGATGCATACAATATGAGGGCGAGTTTACTGTGCTAGGTGCAAGCAATTCTGAAATCCACAACTGTGTTTGTAACTTGTGCAGCTAAAGGAAAGTGACATCTTATATGTATACACAATTCACACAGGGAGAGACGACATGTTGGACATGGAGATTGATGCATATATCCACTGTGTCAGTGCCTTCATCAAACTGGCCCAGAGCGAGTACCAGCTTTTGACAGAAATCATCCCAGAACACCACCAGAAGAAGACATTTGACTCCCTCATTCAGGTGTTTTAAAAATTTAACATGAACTCTTCCTTTGGCTGTAGCGTAAAATCCATGTTCTAAAGCATCTAATCCATCAAAATTCCATTTTACTGTAGGAGTCTTTAGATAATCTGATGATAGAGGGTGACAACATTGTCTCTGCAGCCCGGAAAGCCATCATGCGTCATGATTATTCAGCTGTGCTAACCATCTTCCCCATCCTGAGGCACTTGAAGCAGACAAAACCAGAATTTGATCAAGTTTTGCAGGTAAGTGGTCAGTGATATAACTCGGTCTTACAAAACTTCACCATGCACGAATAGGTGCAGAATCCCTTGTTCATGGGAAAAACAAGGCCTCAGAGCAGGTTTGTATAGCAGTTGGGAATTGTGTTAGGGTGAAGGCCATTTAATGTCACATATTGTTGTCATTGTTTGTCGCGAAGTCGTGTCCGACCCATCGCGACCCCATGGACAACATTCCTCCAGGCCTTCCTGTCCTCCACCACCCCCTGGAGTCCACTCAAGCTCACACCAGCTGCTTCAGTGACTCCATCTAGCCACCTCATCCTCTGCCGTTCCCTTCTTCTTTTGCCATCAATTGTTCCCAGCATTAGGCTCTTCTCCACGGAGTCCTTCCTTCTCATTAGGTGGCCAAAGTATTTGAGTTTAATCTTCAGTATCTGGCCTTCTAAAGAGCAGTCAGGGTTGATCTCCTCTAGGACTGACCGGTTTGATTACCTTGCAGTCCAAGGGACTCGCAGGAGTCTCCTCCAGCACCGCAATTCAAAGGCCTCAATCCTTTTGCGCTCAGCCTTCCTTATGGTCCAGCTTTCACAACCATACATTGCAACTGGGAAAACCATAGCCTTGACGATACTCACTTTTGTCGGCAGGGTGATGTCTCTGCTTTTTAGTATGCTCTCTAAATTTGCCATAGCTTTCCTCCCAAGGAGCAAGCGTCTTTTAATTTCTTGGCTGCAGTCCCCATCTGTAGTGATCTTGGATCCCAGGAAAATAGATTCTGTCACTGCCTCCATGTCTTCCCCATGTATTTGCCAGGAAGTGAGAGGACCGGATGCCATGATCTTAGTTTTCTTAATGTTAAGTTTCAAGCCAACTTAGTTCCTCTTCACTGTCTGCCATTAGAGTGGTATCATCTGCATATCTGAGGTTGTTGATATTTCTCCTAACAATCTTAGTTCCAACTTGTGATTCATCTAGCCCAGCCTTTTGCATGATGTGCTCTGCATATAAGTTAATTAGGCAGGGCGATGGTATACAGCCTTGCTGAACTCCTTTCCCAATTTTGAACCAATCAGTAGTTCCATGTCCAGTTGTCACTGTTGCTTCTTGACCCACATAAAGGTTTCTCAAGAGACAAATAAGATGGTCTGGTACTCCCATCTCTTTAAGAACTTGCCACAATTTGTTGTGATCCACACAATCAAAGGCTTTAGCATAGTCAATGAAGCAGAAGTAGATGTTTTTCTGGAACTCCCTAGCTTTCTCCATGATCCAACCTATGTTGGCAATTTGATCTCTAGTTCCTCTCCCTCTTCGAAATCCTGCCTGTACTTCTGGTAGTTCTTGGTCCACATACTGCTGGAGCCTAGCTTGTAGGATTTTGAGCATAATTTTGCTAGCATGTGAAATGAGTGCAGTGGTGCGGTAGTTCGAACATTCTTTGGCATTGCCCTTCTTTAGGATGGGAATGTAAACTAACCTTTCCCGATCCTGTGGCCACTGCTGAGTTTTCCAAATTTGCTGGCATATTGAGTGTAGCACTATAAATGCATCGTCTTTTAGGATTTTGAATAGCTCAGCTGGAAAACTGTCACCTCCACTAGCTTTGTTGTTGCTCAGACTTCCTAAGGCCCATTTGACTTCACATTCCAGGATGTCTGGCTCGAGGTCAGTGATCACCCCATTGTGGTTATCAGGGACATTAAGCTCTTTCTTGTGTAGTTCTTCTGTGTAATCTTGCCACCTCTTCTTAATCTCTTCTGCCTCTGTTAGGTCCCTGCCATTTTGGTCCTTTATCATGCCCATCTTTGCATGAAATGTTCCCTTCATATCTCCAATTTTCTTGAAGAGATTTCTGGTCCTCCCTATTCTAATATTTTCTTCTATTTCTTTGCACTGTTCATTTAAGAAGGCATTCTTATCTCTTCTAGCTATTCTCTGGAATTCTGCATTCAGTTGGGTGTATCTTTCCCTTTCTCCCTAGCCTTTCGCTTCCCTTCTTTCCTCAGCTATTTGTAAAGCTTCCTCAGGCAGCCATTTTGCTTTCTTGCATTTCTTTTTCTTTGGAATGGTTTTAGTTGCTGCCTCTTGTACAATGTTGCGAACTTCTGTCCATAGTTCTTCAGGCACTCTGTTTATCAGATCTACTTCCTTAAATCTATTTGTCACCTCTACCATATATTCATCAGGAATATGATTTAGGTCATACCTGAGTAGCCTAGTGCTTTTCCCTACTTTCTTCAATTTAAGCCTAAATTTTGCAACCAGAAGCTCATGATCTGAGCCAGTCAGCTCCTGGTCTAGTTTTTACTGACTGTATAGAGCTTCTCCATCTTTGGCTGCAGAGCACATAGTCAATCTGATTTCTGTGTTGACCATCTGGTGATGTCCATGTGTAGAGTCGCCTTTTGGGTTGTTGAAAAAGAGTGTTTGCTATGACCATTGTATTCTCTTGACAAAATTCTACCAGCCTGTGTCCTGCTTCATTTTGTACTCCAAGGCTTACATTAAGACACCAGGATATTAAAACATTAGAACACTAAAACATTAAAATCAGCATAAAACAGATTCCATGTACCAACCTGGTGTCTTGATGTGCTACATAAACAGAGGGCCAGGAGAGGTACTTGCATAGCAGAATTACATTAGTCTGTGGCTTATTTAGACTGACCTAATGCACAGATGAAAACTAGGGAAAGGTTGCCTCTGAAGATCTTCCCAGACAGGATTCATAAGTGGGAAATCATTTTCCAGGACTTGCTGATGCCAGATAGAATGGTGATTTATAAGTATTGCAGCCCACAAGGGTTGCAAATTTAGGTGCACTGGTGGTATGTTCCCTTCTGTACAGGTGTGCGCAGATGTACTTTCCACCCAGTTTTCATACTCATTGTACAGCAAATTGCAGTACTCAGTATAATTACCAAATTACAAAGGCAGGAATGACAGCAGCACAATTGAGGGTTTATTTCATACATAATTTGTGCATGGTCAATTAGAAATAGACAAAAACCAGAATGGCTGCTTAAGTTGATTTTTCCCTGACCAGAAGTGGGAAGGCTCTTGAGTCTCAGGTTACCAAACTAGTGGTGCTGGACTGGGGAGTCCAAATAGTATAATGGGAAATGCATTAATGCGGTCATGCTAACAGGTTAGGCAGGGATTTTAGCGCCCAGCAATGGAAGCTGATATTTCAAGCAGCCAGAAAACATGGATAATGTCCTTCCAAATGACTGGACATTTTCTAGACCAGCTAGAGAAGCAGCAGTCCCTGAAGTCTGGCAATTGTCATTGCACACAAGTTCTGTTACGACTGGAGATGGACAGCTAGGCTGGATCTTACATCCTGGCATTCCCAAGACTTTGTTTGCTGTGTGTTTTAAAACAGTTTTATAGCATCCAGTTAAATTTTGGATGTGGAGCTTAAGATCCCCTTGGACAGTGAGGATCTTAATCAGTGAGTTTTGTTGACTCTGCCAAGAGTACATTCTGTGTTCGAGGTGTGGATCACTGTGTTTTACCTGGTGCTTGCAAAGCTTCTGTGGGTTTCCCCAGCACCAACAGAATTGTGAGTGATTTTCTGTATCCTCACTGGATGATGATAGTAGCTCCCCCAGTCTGCTTCTCTCCCTTTCTCCCTCTCTGGGTTGTCTCACGGCCTGTGCTGTGCTGTGTATTTCAGGGCACTGCAGCCAGCACTAAGAACAAACTGCCAAGCCTCATAACATCAATGGAGACCACAGGAGCCAAGGCTCTGGAAGATTTTGCAGACAATATAAAGGTAACTGCCTGTCCCTCTGTTGGTTATCTTTCTTATCACCCAGAGTAGTTCAGGAGACCTGTGCAAATGTTCCATTAATTTACTTTTTAGGCGTGATGGAAGATCCTATAAGATGTTACAGGTAGAAGAAAGGAAAAGCTGCTTGAGTTTAGAACATGTGTTGCTAACCCTGTTGCTGTTGTTATTAATATAATAAGTCATGTAATAAAATACCATATACAATTAATTTCAATTGCATTTATATCCTGTCCCTTTTCTTCTTGAGAGGAATTCAAGGTGACTTATGTAGCTCTGTTTTATCCTTACAACGGCACCTGTGTAAGATAGGTGAGCCTGAGAGTGAGTAACTGGCCCAAGGTCACTCAGCCATGTGGGATTAGAACCTGGATCTCCCAGGTCCCCAGTCCAGTGCCGTAACCACTCCACCACACCAGTTGATCTGATAATGTGCCTCAGCACCCAATATGGCCACCCACGTAAGAGAGTCCACAGAATGTCTTGTCGATGTTCAAAAGTCATTTGGCTGAGAAAGAGCACTGATAATAGATGGACCAAATACAATGGCAATTAAGACTGTTTAAAATCAGTTTTTGTCCAGCAATCTTTTGGGAGTCACCAGTAGGTGGTGCCTTTGACCTCCAGCGTTGTAATAGATGTGCTGTTTGGAACACATAATTGCATAACAAGATGAGGATAGTTTTATGCTGCTTGCATTGTTAGCCATTCATCATTTTTTTCTCCCTAGAACAATCCTGACAAAGAGTACAATATGCCAAAAGATGGGACAGTTCATGAGCTCACCAGCAATGTATGTAAAGCCAATGCAGAATGTGCTTGGTAAAATCAAACCAATGACTTCACCCACCTTTTGTTTTTCTTTATCTTACGGAGATTTCAGAGTTAGCCCTACAAGGATAGTTGTTCCTGCTGCTCTGGACACTCTTGGCCAGGAGCAAAGCCAAAATAGGGAGTTGCCTCATTCCTTCTCTTTCTTCCTTTCTCTTTTCTCCCCCTATGACCACTTCTAGGATGTACATATGGGTATCTGGCCAGCTTGCAGAGATTGCTGTAACTAGACATCACAGTCAGTTTTCTTTCAGTTTCAGCCGTGCTTCTCAAAAACCTAGCCTGTGTATATGCTTGCACCGTGGAATGCTCTTCAGGCATGGAAGGGAATAAAAGTACCCAACATCAACTTGTTTTGATTGGCAGGCAGTATGGAGCCATACTGGGCTGTTATAAATTGGACTGGGCTGTTATGAATGCTAAGAGCCCCTTCATTCAGCCTTTGATTCCTTTGCTTGCTCATCATAGTGGCACCTTCAGTTTGCCCTGCTTCAGATAAAGATAGCAGTCTTGTAGATCAAACTCCCAGCTCCAGCAAATGTCCTTGCAAGGGATGGCTAGAGAAGACATCCTTCAGGCCCAGATTTGGGTCTCACCTTTGTGCAGTAACCCTCCTTTCCAGTTGCTTTTCCTGTTGCCTCATGTTACCAGGCCTTCATCAGAGAAGGTGTGTGTCAATGTAAAAATTCAGAAGCTTTCAGAAAGGGATGCAGCTGCTTTATTGCCGTATGCTTCTGGGGCAAAACTAGAGCAGCAGGAAAGGAAACTAAGGAGTTGTCCCTGAGCAGCAGAGCTCATATTTGATCTGCACATGGTTGACTGACCTGTTGTCTGACTATAAACAAATCCTGTAACTTCAGTTGCCTGCCACCAAAAAAGCCTGCATCATATCAAGTGCAGAATGTGTGGCATTCATGATTAGACTCAGAAAGAGCTGTAGTTTAGGTAATACCGAGGCCTCATATTAGATTGTTTCCCAGTATAACCTTTCATAGCAATCTTGTGAAGAGTCGCTGGACTATCTAAAAAAAGGTATGGGGAGGATAACCAATAAATTGCTTTTTGAAATTCTCCCTTCTCTTTTTAGGCCATTCTTTTTCTGCAGCAGTTGCTGGATTTTCAGGAAACTGCAGGTGCCATGCTGGCGTCCCAAGGTACTTGTAGAGGGCTCTTTCAGTAACAGAACACTTTCCTGATACATGCGCCTTGCCTGCTTTGCAGTAAAACCTCCTTAACAAGGGTGTTGTTCATTCATGGCACATGGCCACAGCTGTCCAGCTTGATCCGGCATAGCCAAAAATACAGCCCTCTAAGGAGTTGTAAGAGTCCAGAGGGATGCCTTTGGTTTTCGTATCAGCCTGTAAATATGCTGCTGGATCGCTGATACTTTTTGAAATAGCCTTTCATCTCCAAAGACATTTCACTCAGAAGACAGCTCCCAAGGGATTATCCCCATGTTGGTTGTTAACTGATTTCAGTACCCAATAACAATAGTGATTTGTTATTAGTACTGATACGAATTAGTACTGATTGGATTCAAGGCCAGTTTCTTTTGGTAGGAGAGAGTGTAAACAAACAAAATCCAGCAAAATTCTTTGCTTCTGATAGAATGAGGAGTAAATGTTTGGCTGTATGTCTGTCGCTGGCCTGTGTACTTCAGCTTTCATATCACCGGCTGAAGGTTCTGTATGTAATACAGCTGTTGAAAATAATTTAGCGATTGGACTTTTGATCCAATAATGTTTATATTCCCAGGCCTGGCTAAGGGAGGAGTGACATAGCAATGTGAAGCAGTATTTCAAAAAGAACTAACACATTGTTTGAGAGGATAGTCTTTGAAGGGAGCACCAGTTTGTCTGAGCCCATGCTAAGAAGGTTTAACTGTCCAAACTGCATCTTGCATGTGCTTCCCTTGCCTGTCCTTAACCCCTGCCTGAACAGTACTCAAAACATGACCCATATCTGTGACTGACGTGTCAGCATCCCTTCTTCACCCCTCTTTACCTGGTAAAATTGGTTATGGGCAAAGACAGTGATGGAGCAGACTCTCATTGGCCAAAGGAGTGGCAGCTCATGCCAGTGAAGATAGTAAAGAAGCTATCTGGTGCTGGCATTTCAGTTGTATGTCTTTCGAATACCCAAATGTTGAAGCATTTGGGACTGCAGCAGTCACACCCAAATGCTGGCCAACAATTTAACATTCAGGCCACCGTCCTTCTATCCACTTACCTGGGTGCAAACTGCACTGAGCTCAGTGGAACGTGCTTCTGAATAGAAACACGTAAAATTGCAGTACTTAAAAAGGAGTAGCTCCTGTCTGCTGAACCCATCATGTTCTGTGTTGGTATCTTCTGCTTTGTTCTTGAAGGTTGTCTCTAACCTGTCTTTTTGCACTTTGCATTTCTTTCTTTCTCTCTTTTTCTTTCTACCTTTTTATCTCAACTCTGCCTTAAATTTTATAGTTCTTGGGGACACATACAATATTCCTTTAGATCCCAGAGGTAAGCAGCAGTAATACTTGTACTACCCACATGCATAGCTAATGCACCTCTCTTTTTTGCATCTGGTTACATAGTTGCTTGTATTTAACTGTACTCAGGAAAAGCCTGTCTGTTTCAATTATATGAAATTCTGAATGCAGAGTATCAATGATGACTGGATTCTTCCTATACCTTTAACTGCTCTGTGAATGTAAATGCACATTCCTATGGAGGTTTCACATCTGTAAAGCAGCAGCTCTTTCTTGAGTTTTTGAAGAAGATGGTAATAGACCACTCATGCTTGATCTTAATAATTGCATCTCTTAATGTAGTGTGCTCCAGAGTGCTTCTTTCGGGCAAACCACATATTACAGACATTCCTATAAAGATGCTCCAAGAGCCACTTTTTTCCCCTAAGAAAAGCAACAGTGATTTTTGAACAGGAAACAAGGGAAGTTGCCACCATTGTTCTGCTCCAAATTGCACACCCTCCATATGCTTTCCTCCCCACAGGTTTCTAGTTATGTGTCTTCTTTTGCAAACACACCACTGAAACCTCACAAGATGAGGCGAGCTAAGTGCGGTGTAATACCCATGCATGCTTGAATCAGTCAGCACATGCTCCGCTCTAGTTGTAACTGCAGGCAAGACAACTGGAAACAACCATTGTCAAGAATCTATAGTTCGAAACTCTATTTTAATTGTGTTGTAGTGCTCGGAAAAGCAGAACTCCCTCTGTATTCCATGAGTTAAAGAGTTCTGCTCTCTAGTCCCACCCCAGCCAGGACGCGTTTCCAGGGCACTGTGACATAATGGATACTGAGTTGGTTGTGTGCAGGCATGAAGCATGTGACTAGTTCCCAAGGGCTTCTGTGTCAAATTGCACCTGCTGGCTTAGTTTTAAAGATAAAAAAAACCACTTTGGACCAGGAATTGGTGGTTCCCTGTGAGAGACATTTTGTAGCCGAACAGGCTTAGTTGGTATCACCTGCCAGGACAGGTACTGGCTTTCATACAGGTTAACCCTTGTCCTGTTCATGAGATGGAAACCCGAGAATTCCCTTCCTACCCTGGAAGGCATCTCACTAAAGTCAGTTGAGTGGTTGCATTAATGTTGAAGTAACAGCACAGCTAATTTGAGTAGTTCTCAAAAAGGATATTTTGTTCTTATCCTAATGAGAATATCTGATACTGAAACAGGTTTGGGAGGGAGGTGTTAATTACTTTCTGTGAAACAATAGTCAGCAGGTCTGAACTTAGTAAGGTTGCTGTACAGCAGTTCATAATGGTAAGATAGTCCTACTCAGTCAGGAGACAAAGGTGCAAACTGAACCTAATTCTGCTGACCTTTGTGCAAAGCGATTAGAGAAAACTCTAAAGCAGCTTTTCCCAACATTGGATCTTCAGTGTTGGACTGCAACTCTCTTCCTCCTCAGCCCAAAACATCTGTGGATCTTTAGTTGGGGAAGGCTGCTCTAGAATGAAACCAAAATGGTGGTTTGCTCTCATTTAAATCGAAGATCAAATATTTTAGCTGACCTTATAGAAAAAGAATGTTGCTGATAAGAAGATAAACTCACCACATGTAGAGCACACAAGAGCAAATGGTAACTGATTTCATCTTGGCTTCTTTTCAGAGACCAGTTCTTCAGCTAGTAGCTACAGTTCTGAATTCAGTAGGCGGCTACTCAGCACTTACATCTGTGAGTAACTCTTCACCAAGTTTACTACCTATTTCCCTCTGATAGGCTGCAGTTATTTGCACATTCATCTGTGAGTAAGCCCACTGGATACAGTGAGGTTTACTTCTCAGTATTTATGTATAGGATTGTGGTCATAATTACTCATTCTGTTGAAGAGCCCCAGGAGTAGGAAAGTGTTTAATTTTACTAGAATGTGTTGCAGGGAATGCTCAATGAAAACTAGTTTAGATAAATTACCCAGAGTTTACCCTAAATTTAGGGACTGGGTAACAGCTGTAATCTTAGAATATAACTAGAGCCTTTATAGTATGTTTTTCTATCATATCTTTTGCTAAACAACATAAAACAAAGTGAGCACATCCAGGCTTCAATTTATCCACTATATAACTCTAGGTAGATGGCAAACACAGTATTTTATGGGTTACCAGTGCTTAAAAACTGACAGTTCATCTCTTTCATTAAGTGTGGATTCACTCCCTGTATCAAGGAAAAGAAAATGTAAGAGATGGCATTGTAAAACAGTTTTAAATGAGAGTTTATGTAAATTAAATGTTAACATCATCCCACGGCTGAGAAACTGTTCTGTAATAGCATCTTCACTGACATGTTGGGTACTTTCAGAGAGGGTTTTATTGTGCAAGTACCCTGTATCATTTGAGGAATTTACAAGAAATCCACATGACTTTACCTTCCACTTGTAAGCCTCCCATGTTTTTCTTCCTCTTCTTTCATCTTTTTTTTCCTGTCCAAAACAGATAGGGAAGAAATAGAACCAACTTAAAAGTACTCTTTTTAATATGCAAATGAATTAAAATTTAGCCAACCAATTATGTGACTGTCATTAGATAAACTATATATAGCTTTAATATCTCTGTCAAACCTGAGATCTTTATGATAGTCGCTTACCTCCTGCTCATGCATTCTTTCTATTAAGGCAAAGTTTTGGGCAACTTACAACTAAACCTTCTCAGTAAATCCAAGGTTTATGAGGACCCAGCTTTAAGTGCCATCTTCCTGCATAACAACTACAATTACATTCTCAAGTCCCTTGAAAAGTAAGTACGCAAATGACATGCATGTTCAGGGTGCATGCTGGGAGTCTGGAATTTCTACCAAGTCACAAGCTGTGACTTTTGCTCACCAGTTTCTCAGCTCTCCTGTAAAGGACATTGTATCCTCCATTTTATGCACTTTCCTCATGCCTTGCTCCCCTTCAGAAAGAGCCTTTTGAAGTCTGTCATTCCTACTATAAACATTGCTTTACAAAAGGCAATGGAAAATAAAAGCAGCCAAGAGGGCTCCAGTTGCATCAGGCTCTTGTATCTTGTCGGCAGAAAGGCTCTTGCTTTGGAGAGCACTTGCCAATAAATCTAGAGATTCATGTTCTCCTGATTGCTTTGTGCATTCCAGGGCCAGTTCCTCACAAACTCAGGAAAATAGCAATAAAGTGTTGGCTTTGTAGTCTTACATTTCTGTAGGTGGCCTAGCCAAATATTTATACTTGAACTTTTCAACCTGACTGGGCCATACAGTAATGTATTGTGGATGGTCAGCCATTATATGCCACAAGAGGCTAAAGCACGCTACCATGTGGAAATGGATGAATACCACTCTGCTTGAAAGGCCCTCCAGTGCCCCCTTCTGACTGTGGTAGCAGGGCTTTCCGGACCTGCAGTCTGGCAGGCGGCTGTGCCAGGGTGCCCATGCTCCTAAGCCTCAGAGCCCTGCACTCAAACCTTTACATGTGGATCCGCAACCAGCTGGTTCTGCTTCCCCAGCAACTGCCCTTTGCTTTCAGCACCTCTCTGCCTGCAGACATCAATTACTCTTGTTGCTCTTGGCTCTCCTTTGCCTCAAAATGGCCACTGACGGCATCTTTTCCCACTGCCTCAAATGAACGCACGTAGCTGTTTCTTTCTCACCCATCTCTTGCTAGCATCCCGGAGTGTTTTTTATCCCAGTGTGTCTGGGGGATGAAGAGAGGAGTTTCTTGGGAGTCTAGTCTACAAGCATGCCTTCACTGACTGTTAACAATTTGTCATTCTTTTTATACCCTCCTAGAAGTCACAGCTTCACAGTTTTGCATCTAAGTTATTCACAGTATTTACAGATTAAAACATTCTCCGGTTCATCCCTATGTAAGCAAACTCATCCATCAAAGAAAATGCAGGAAAATTTATCCCATTTGCTATTCCATCTTCACTATTAATGCAGAAGGGAAACAGGCTGTGTCTTGGGTTGTAGCTTGGTCAGTTTGATCCTGATCAGAAAGAGGCTACTACTGAAACAGTGGCTGATAGTGAATGGTACCCCATATTTTTATTTGCTTGAGTTTAATTGTTTTTTGAGATAAAAGGCCACAAATAGCAACTGGATTTTTTTTCTATTGAGTTCTTTTGCAATGCTGCAGAGTATGGGGAAGGCAAAGACTTCCCAGACCTTGGACTGACTTTGGAAAGTCTCAAAAAGGAATGAGACCTTGGGGCTTTTTGACTGGGTAAAAAAAAATAATAATTCTACACTCACAAGTTAACTATGGGTTGAGTGTGGACTGTTGTTGAATCATAACTTAGTGTGTTGTCAGAACTCAGATGTGTTAACATGTCATCGTTTGTTAACCCATGAAGAGAACACATGATTTGTTCTTGGGTTGTGTACTGTGGGTTGTTCACCATAGTTTGTTATCTTGGCTGAGTTAAAGATCATGACACTTCAATAATGCAGGATTTAATGGCAACCCACACTGAACCCCTACTGAATGGTTGGGTGTGGGTTATTATGTTGTCTGAAGTCACTTACACTAAAGTCAGTGTGAGGTCTGAAAGCTGCCACACTTTGCTTCAGGCTTATAGGATGGAGAACAGCCCCCATGACCTTGTGCTAAGCTTTGGAGAGACTTAGAAAAGTAGCGGGACACATGGTCGCTCCGTAGGCCCTTTTGCTGCTCAGAAGGGCAGAGAATACCCACAGCAGGAGAAGGCACTTGGAACTTTCGTCATCAAGAGCACTTGCTGATGGGAATGCCTGGAGCACCTGTGAAGCTTTGCATAATGTCAGGCCAAGAACCATGCTCCCCTTCCCCCTGGGGCAAGATCGGCAGCAAGCAGAAAGGCCGTCTGTCTCCCAAGCCCTGCCCCAAAAGACCATGCTGCTGCTTGGAACAACTCGAAACCGCATCCTGCTCATGAAGCAGCAAGGGGAACCCGCTGCTGCTTCAGGAACTTGCTTTTCAAACTGCACGCCTGCTCCTCTTTCCTCTTAGGTCTGAATTAATACAGTTGGTGGCTGTGACACAGAAGACCGCAGAAAGATCATACAGGGAACACATCGAGCAGCAGATCCTAACGTATCAGCGCAGGTCAGAAGAACCCTCCTGCCCACCTTTTGATTGCACCCACACTCCTGCCCTCATGGCCGTGTGAAAGGGATTTACAGCAGCCATGAATAAAAGCAGGCAAAGTCAACTTCCCTTGCTTGAAAATGTTCTTCTAGCAAAATTATTGACTCGGGGTACAGTCCTATCCAGCTGATCCTGTGCACCGCCCAACTCAGTGGCTCATGGTCTTTCAGTGCTGAGTCACAGGAGCGATAGAGGTGACATTTACCTCTGCTGCTCCTCCCACTCTGCATTTTCACAAGATGGCCATTTTGGAGTGGAGGGAAGCAGGCTGGGGTGGCTTCATGGCAGCTCCCATCCTGGCCCCTTCTCCCTTCCTATTCCCTCTCTGGAGACACTTTCCTTGCCTCAGGGACCGGTCATCATGATTCTTTCTGCTCCAGCTGCAAGGGGGCAGTGGAATAGGGGCCAAAGCTCCAATTTGCATGTCCAGCCTCAGAGTTGGGAATCCAGACTATACTGCAGTCCCTCAGACAATTTCTAGAGGTGATAGGAGTGCTCTTTTGGTCACATAATAGTTCTGAATTGAAGCAGCAAATCTGTCCTTACAGCTTACATTCTGTAGGACATAGAGTGGATTTGCATGTCATACTAACACACAACCCCCTGGGCAATTTTATCCATGAACTGTATGAAATTTCTCCGTGCCTGACCGATGATCAAGCAGAACAGGATATTGTGTCACTCTTTGTCCCCCTCCCTTCCTTGTTTCTTCCCCCACAGTACTTCTGCAGTATCCCAGGGATGCTGCAGGTGCATGAGAAGAGCAGGATGACAGCAGCCAGGAACGACGACCTGCTCATGACATAAATCCATAGTAGGTCATTCAAACCCTACCGCAAGGGTTTGGATGACACAGTAACCCACAGCCATGCGGGTTATTGTGTCATCTGAAGCCAGTTAGTCTCTCCTTTCTAGTGTTCATTGTGATTGCTGCCTAAGATATTCACAAGGTATGCTGATGGAAAGGGAAGCTGATCCTAGATCTATTCCCCATAATGCTTAATTCAGGTGTGGTATGCATGTATGAGTAGATACAAAATGTCAGTTGAGAGGTGGCTAATATGGATATTCTAGAGGTGGGGAGCAGACATGAGACCTACATTCTGCATAATGAACAGATTTCAAAGACCAGCAAGTTCAGAGACGCAGACAGAAGCTAGCAATGCTTGAAGCAAAGCATAATTAGAGAGATACAGGCAGTCCCTGAATTATGGACAACACACTTATGAATAAACTGCCATAAAGCCTATTAATTTTGAAAAATTACTGTGGAAAATCATCATTACCATAGAGAGAGAGAGAGAGAAAGAGAAAGCAGAAGGAAAGAGAGGGAGGCCTCCAAAACATGCCTTCCTGCCCCAGCCATTCAGAGAGAGAAATCTCTCTGGCTTGTCCTTGCTGCAAAAAGGATGTGCTGGTAATTGTGGGCAGGGCGGGGGGAAGGCTAGAGATATTCATGGTTTTTCCAATTTCGGGGGTGTCCTGTTGCCCTAACCCCCACAAATGTGGAGGACTTACTATATATAATCCGACTTGCATACAAATTCAACTTACAGATGAATTTCCATTTTCTCAGGAACAGAACTCATTTGTAAACCAGGGACTGCCAGTATATTCCATTTGATTTCCCTGGTCTGATATTGGAACATACAGCATAAAGATTTCTCATTTGCATTTTTACTTTTGCATTTATTTGTTTAATCCTGATGAAGAGCCCATCCAGTTTGTTTACCCTTCTTTATGTCTATTTCAGCTGGCTAAAAGTAACAGATTACATCTCGGACAAAAACTTGCCTGTCTACCAACCTGTAGTCAAGGTCAGAAACACTTGCAATATAGTTTTATTTGTTGGAAAACAGGAAAATATATTCACATACACATATTAAAGCTCAGGATGAGGTCAAACTACATGTGACACAAAATGTGTGTAAGCATTTGAGGTGTGCATGTGTTCTTTAAATGTCAGTTAGGAGGGTCCAATAGCAGGAAAGTGTGGGGAGATGCATTGACTGTAATCTTTAATTGCTGCTCTTTTAAAAACAAATTCCTAAACATGTAATTTCATATTTTCTGTCAACATATAAGTTATCTTATAAGGGCAATGAACTCTGGAAAGTGAGTTTTAAATCTTTTTAATAATATTTCAAAAGCAGGAGTATTCTTTGACTGCTTGCTAATCAAGTGCATGTGTATAAAACCTATATAGGCTTCCCAGGAAGGTGAGGGCTCTGTTCTGAATTGGTCAAGAAGCAAATTGAACAGCTGGAATTATTCTGAGAATACAATAACCAGAAGATCTTCTTTTTCTTAATCCTCCACAGCTCAAAGACAAAGAGAGGCAGGTGATCAAGGAGCGCTTTAAGGTAACTGACGGTCGAGGACCAGGCAAATATCCCTATTCTTTACTTTGTGCCTTCTGTCTTTCTTTTTTGTTATTTGCCATTTATTGCTTGGCTTCAGATGTATGGTTAACATAATCTTCTCTGTGGGAAAGGGTTTTAATGATGGTCTGGAGGAGCTGTGTAAAATCCAGAAGGCTTGGGCTATCCCTGACACAGAACAGAGGGACAAAATCCGACAAGCCCAGAAAACCATTGTGCAAGAGGCCTACGCTGCCTTCCTAAGCAGGTATGTCTTGTCCTGCAAAGACTTCTTTATCCATTCAGATAGAGTTTGGGCAGCCAAACCCAGGTTTGAAAAGGGTCTTTCTGCACTCTTGTTTCCAAAGTTATCCCTATTGTCTGCATAACACACTAGCTGATTGATCCATCCAAGGACAAGAGTAACCAAGGAGCCAACTTTTTGGCCACAAGACATATATTCTATGGTTTCGCTTAGCTAGCCCAGTCTGACAGCATATGCTAATTGCCATGGTTCATTTTCTCTTTGGCCTTACTATATGACAGACTTTCAAATGGTCATTGAGAATGGATAGAGGTGATAACCAAACAAGCATGGATGATACTATGCAGATGGGACCTGCAACGGTGATTGAGTTATTCTGGAGGAACTGATGGGGGAGGGAAGAGTTCTTAAGCATTTGTTTCTATTTCTTGCAAATCCAAGAGTTTCCCAAGGATGCTGCCTTATATATGACTGGCATGCCTGTGACTGTATAAGGTTCAGCACTCCAAGGATTAAGGTGGCTCTTGTATAAATGCTGGTAATGCGGATGCTGCTCTGGCAGCTGGTGAAGAAGGGAAAGGCAGCTGCAGAATGACATCTTCAAGCTCATTACACAACACTTGCTTTGCTTTTGCCTTGGCAGATATGGAAATGTACCCTTTACCAAGAACCCTGAAAAATACATTAAGTACAGAGTGGAACAGGTGGGTGAGATGATTGAGAAGCTGTTCGACACATCAGCATGACCTGCCTGCCTGCATGTCGGTGCTTTCCTAGTCCGCTTTAACAGCTCACTGTTGAAATACATGGGCTATGCTTGTATTCATTACATTTATAAACTCAAAAGAACATAATTTATGGTTGGTCTGACTTCTTCCAAGATCATGGGTGACAGATGAAATCTTCCTTGTTGCGATGCACATGTGTTTGTGTGTGTTTCTGAAATAACATGTGGGAAATTCTTTCTGTGAAGGGTTAAATCCTTTTGAACACACAAACATCACATGTGTCAAAGGATACCTCACTATGCTTCTCTGGGGCTCTGTTTCTGACTCAGCATTGTTTTTAAAACTGTCCAGAGCATGTCAGCTTTTGGGCAGTATAGAAATGTAATAAATCCTGCATAAGCTTATCACCTACCCCACCCTTAGCTTTCATTTAAAAATACATTTATTGATTCTAAAACTTATAAAAACATACAACAGTAATGTATCCCACAATCCAGCATCTGATCAGTATTCTCTTCAGTATGTTACAACTAATAACTTCCTGATTTAAGAAATCGATCTCCTCATCCTGTTATTTTACTTTGAGTATCAAGTATTGTCAGAGATTTCAGTCTGTCCTTTATATTTATATGCGAACTTTCTAAAGCTGCTCTCCCATCTCACCTCCCCTTTTAAAAATCTAAGCACTGTTGAATGCGCTACTCAAATTAATAGTTCAAAAGCGGGGAGTTGAGCAAAAAAAGTTTCACTTGCCCCAGGCTTGCTTCCACGGTCCATTTGAAATAAAAGGAAGTGATGCTGCTGGATGTGTATGCAAACAGTGCACATTCCGGAAGGGAAAGAGGGGGGCGCAACGCCCATTCAGTCCTTTCTTCAAGGTAGCACTTGCAAAGCTTTTTCTTCATATCTCAAGCCGAGGAGGAGCAAGGAGCAGCCTTGTTTCAGCTGCCTGGAAGCAATTGCACGCATTGCAGATCCATTTCCGAACAGCCCTTTTATTTAAAGTGAGATCCTGGAGTTCATCTTCAAAGGCTACCATAAGCCCCCTCTGGGTATTTTTGTTTTCGCAAAGGAACCTGCACGTCTGCTTCTCCATTTTACTACTGAGCCAAAAGCACTGAAACATTTTCTGATATAAGGAGATTGAATGCTGTGTCCAAAAATTCTGAGTTAATAGGATGTCTGAAATCAACCCCCTTTCCTTGCCCTTTTTCCTGTAGACAGGAGAAGGTTGTGCGTTTGAGCCTGGCTTGGAATGTATGCAACCCCTTAGGTAAGCTGCCTTGGGTGCCTCACAGGAGGAAAAAAGGTGAGATATGAAAGCAATATAATGAGATTAGGGGCTCTTCAACATGTCTAATTCTTTGAAAAACGTTCCATGTAGACATGCATTAAGATGTATCCAGGGGTACATCCAGGGGTATTTTAACTGTTAATATTATTTATTTATTTTATTCTTTGGCCAGGTCGACTCAAATTATATTGTTTTTATATTGTGATTATTTATTTGTTGTTGTGAGCCGCCCTGAGGCTTTGGCGGATGGGGCGGCATAGAAACTTCCTAAATAAATAAAATAAAGTAAAATAAAATAAAATACCTGGAGAGCAGCAGCTCATATCAGAACCTGCTTTGGAATGGCTGACTGGGTAGTACACATATCCTTCCCCAACATGGTACCCTTCCACTGTCATGGTCTTCAACTCCTGTCTGATCTAGCTAGCGTGACTAATGGTCAGGAATGCTGGGAGCTGTAGCCAAAAACACCTGGAGGGACCACATTGGAAAAGGCAGGTATAGCTTTTCACCTCAAGTACAGCTCCATGGAGTGATTTATCAGTGGAAGATTCAAGAGTGTTTGCTTTCAAAGTCGCCTTTGCTATGCAGCCACTTACAATGTCTGGGGATTTAATATAACTGTTAAACGTAGGGTGTTTTAATATCCTTTATCGAAGGAACTAAAAGGTCAACAGGCATTTTCTGTAGATGCTGAGTGTTTTCATAGGAAATGATTTTTTAAATGGCAAGGTACAGGTATGGGACTGTATTGGATTGTCCTTTTAAAACTGATGGATTATAATGTTACTCTTCTTGCTGGGTGGGGGTGGAGTTTTCAGGCAATAGATTTCTCTGAATGCCACCAGAACTGGAGGGCTTAGCAATAGCCTAGTTTTCATACTGAAAGTTTAGAACAATTATTCAGACATGATCTTTGAAATCAACATTCAATTTGTGGGAAATCAAAAGGGGGAACCTTATCCTTATAGTATTCGTAAGAAGGTTATCCTTGGAGAAGTTTGCACATCATGACAAGATATTTGCCAGTCAGGCTCTTTGTGGGTGCTGCTGCTTCTCTTCTCCTCTCTTTCCCCTTCAGTCCTCCAGAGTACCTAGGGGAGATTACAGAAGGAACAGATCTTCTCCCTTCCCAGCACAAAGCTGAGCCATTTTTGTCTTACTGTATCTGTTCTGCCCCATTCAAGTCCCCCTTCCCAGAGGTTAAGAAAGCCAGTCTGAGGTATGTTCGAGTGCATCCCACTCCAATTCTTTTGGCTTTGCAGGCATCAGTTCCAAAGATGTATGGCTGCTCCCAGTTCAGATGTTATACAGAAGTAGAGTTAGATGTCATGCTGCCATAAACTACTCAGAAAAGTTCTGCTGGATGAGTACCTGAGGATGCAGTGGAGGCAGCAGAGTAGGCCTTCTTGGCCATTATGGATGCCAAACAAAAGGCAAATTTATGTGCTCGCATTGCTCACATATACGTTCAGGTGGCCTTACAATGAGTCAGCTGGACAACTCTAGCTGTCTCCCGGCTCATTTCATAACCCAGAGCTTACCAAAGAACCAGGGAACACCTAGGGTGCCAAAATAATGGAAGGAGACATGCTTTGGAGCAATCGTATCAACAGCCCATTCCGCCTCATGCGTCTGTAATATGTGTGACTAAAGTTCAACAGGTTCATTAGCTCTGGATAGTGGAATCACCCGACAACATTGAGGAATCTGTCAGATTGCATAACACCCCTGGGTGGACCATCTTAATAACAGGTGCTGCAAGCCCGGATTGCTACCAAACAGTGTTCTGAACATGACGGTGGAGCAACTTCAGCCCCACCAATATCCAAGCCACTCCTCTCACACTGATATTTATTTATTTATTTATTTAGGGACCATCTATGCCGCCCCATTTGCCAAAGCCTCGGGGCGGCTCACAAACAAAAATAAATAACATCATATAATATGCAGAGATTAAATCAAGAGTATCCTTTCCATTGACACAATGACGAATTGAGACAGCCTCAGTGTTCTCATGGAGCCCATGAAGTCCCAAGTAAGCCTGGCCAAAGCCACAATGGCATGAATCCACCAACATGCTCAAGAATACCCCGAGCAGTACAGCAGCAACACCCCCAAACTGCCACACATGCCCAATGTTAGATATAGGCTGACATGGCCTGCCCTGGTCTAGAGAGGTTTCCTGGTGAGTGAGATGGCCCACAGTGCCTCTTCCACCCTGGCATTCTAACCTGGGTTGATGCTGCACGAAACACCCAGGTGGGGAGAGCTAGGTCAACCTGCTTACCCAATAAGATCACAGGTTTAGCAAAGTCATCTTGTGAAAGATCAGCTATTAAGCAGCAGCAACACCAGGTGAGAGGGACCAGTAGCCATGCCAGCAAGTGCTTATCAATGAAGAGGAAGTTCAACAGATGCAGTGGCCTACATGCACCTATATTCTCTGGACTGTTGATTCCCCCCACCTTCCCAAGCGATACCTGACTTGTAATTGCTCCTACAGGGGCACCCCATTCCCCCTCCTATTCCTCTTTTCTAGATACATTCAACCCACCAAACAGTCCACACACACGTTCCTTAAAGGGATACACATGCGCCTCATACTCGGAAGCAAAGAAGCAGTGTCCCAACACTTTCTATACTTAAGACACAAATTTAACAAGCATATAAGGTGTGCCTTCACAAGCAGAAATCAAGCCTTTACCTAGGTTTGATGCCTTCACAACTCAACTCTCAATGTAGTTTGAGCTAAAAGCCAACAATTGACCCTTGGGCATGCCTTGCACTCAAACACAAGACCCCAAAACAGACAAAACATTCAGAGGGATATGCACTTGGTGATGTTGGCCCGTTACAGCTTCTTAGAAGCTGGAGAACAGATCTAATCAATTCCAACCTCCTTCAGTATCTCCCTGTGCCTCATGCCCTGCCTCCCTCCAGCTTCCTCCCTCAGCTTGACTCAGACTTAAGCTTTCTCTAGTACCTGAATGGGAGGGAAATGATGCAGCCTTAATCAGAAGCCCCAGATAAAACCAGGTAGCAAAACACCCTCCAGTCAGCAATTCCTCAACTTGGTCTTCCCGAGGAAAGTAATCTTGGAGTAAAACATTCCTGCTTTGGCATCTAAGAATGAAGAGATTCTTAGATATCTAACCAGTCACATCCATGGTATCAGTCTTAAAATTTATCCTCAGCCTGAACTGTCACATTCATTGTGATTGCAAGAGTTCTGCACATCCTACAGATAAGAGCCAACATGTTGAATCAGATCGCTGGAAGACGTCCCTCAGTTCCCTTTAGCTACACACAGTAGCTGAAGTGTGGTGTCATGGTTAAGAGCATGACCTGGGTTCTAGTCATTGCTCAGACACGGAGCCAACTGGGTGGCTTTGGGCCAGTTACAGACTCTAGGCCCAACCTACCTCACAGGGTTGTTGTTGAGGGGATAAGATTGAGAGGAGGAGGAGGAGGAGGATGCAAGCTGCTTTGGGTTTTTTGTAAGAAAAAAGCTGGAATATAAATCTAATAATTAAAGGTGTTCAATATTTATTGCCTCTTTCTTTAGAAAAGTATTCATGGCTCATTAATAACCTGAAATAAAAACATAATCCATAAACAAGAAAAAACATACCATGAAACAAAGTCTAAAATGCTTTATTTTCTCTAGTCTCCAATTGCCTGGCAGAATGAAAACATTTTCACTGGGTCAGCAAAATAAAATTAGGGCAAAACACACATTAGAAAGCATTTGTTCTCAGATAGGAACTGTTTGATTTATTCACACTCACAGGGAGCTGTGGTTATTCGTGTCACAACGAGCATACCACATGTAATGCTTTTTCAATCTGCCATTCCTTTTTGTCATTTTCATTGGCTGAGAGAACGATCCGAAGGCATAAAAGAACTTCTGCTACCCCTGGACAATGCATCCGTCAAGGGACTGTCTAGAAGCTATATGTATACCACATATAATTGAAGCAATAATCTTAAATGTGTCCTGAGCCACCAGCAAACCAAATCTTTTTCCTGTAAATAATCAAAGCAAAGCAAACTATGCTAATAGAAATAGCCTGACTGAGGATGAGTATGAAACAGGACTGTATTTGGCATGGGTGATACCATTATCCATCTGGCCCCCATTTGACTCCTTCTAGATGGTCTTCACCACGAGACTTCTCAGATGAACATTTCCAAAAGAACCAGAGGATTGTGAATAGGAAATGAAATAGAACAACCAATCCTAAGAATGTGATGAAAAAGAGCCTATCCAAAGCAGCAGAAGCTTTTTTGCGATATAATGACTCGTCTCCTGCCCCACCGTCTGTAAAGGAAAGGACAAATATGCACCAAATGAATTCTCAGCTTGCAAGTTCTGTAGGGCCAAAGGATTTAAGCAGACATTCAAGTGATCTCTTACACAAATGCTTCTGAGTGACGGTCTCAGAAGACCAGATCAGCAGTCTGAGATCCCAGCAAAGGTGTATCTGAAGGACTGTTACAGGTAGGAATGTTTGAGCTCAACAAATTTCCTGCCTGCTTCCAATCCAGTGATCAGAAATGGACAGAGTTGGGGGTTGTGTTGCAAATTTCCATCTTGAAAATGAAGTGCAATTTATGCAATTTTAATCCAGTAATGAAATTTGCATAAAGAAGCATCTGATATCCATGTGGCTTTAGCATGATTTGTGCAGAATCAGCTGATTTGCGCAAACCATAAATCTTTGAGTTTGCACAAATCTGGCTTTTGAGTACTTATTTGCACAAATTTCATTAGCTGTTAATAAAAATTTTGGTCCACCTTAGAGGTCTGTGAGCTGGCTCAACTTGTACCACAACAAATTGGTGCCGGCGCAGAGGTAATGAATTAGAATCTGGGTGAATATTCAAAATTTGCCCCCACAGCCCTATCAGATTTCATGCATCCCTAACTGCAGGAATTGGCATGCCAGTGCTATACAGATATTTTATTTATTTATTTATTTATTTATTTATTTATTTATTTATTAAAACATTTTTATGCCGCCCCATTCGCCGAAGCCTCGGGGCGGCTTACAACATAGATAAAACAAGTTAAAATCCATATAAAATAATCTTAATTAAAACTCACATTATAAAATTTTGAACTACAGCTCCCATAATCTATGCCCATTGGCCTTGCTGGCTCAGGCTTATGGGAGTTATAGTCCAAAGTACTTGCAAGGCACCAGGTTGCTTATCCCTGTTTTTTTTCTGAAGGACCTTGGGAAAATAAAAAGCTGCTATCTGATGGGCTGACTTCAAACCTCTTTGAGATACTTGTTAAGACATTCTTAATTCTGCAGTTCAGTGTGGATCCAAAACCTCTTTCAAGCACTGATGTTTAGATCAAATTCTGCTGCAAATAAATTGTGCCTCACAATTCAAAAATGGTCAGGCTTGAAAAATTCTAAATGTTACTCTTACTTGAAATGTTTTTTTTCTTTGCAAGATAGTTGTTTATTTGGGGAGATGCTAGAACAGAGCCATGTACCTTAAGGCTTCAAGATAAGAACAGGGTGTATAATTCAGATTGTCACAAGGTTGCATATATTCATCTACTGACATTGAGAACTAACATCCTTTCTTGCAGCATTATAGCAAGGTTTGGAGTGAAGGGAGTAGTCCTGCTAGTGATTAATTACCCCAAGGACTTGGACCAAGGACTTGTGGCTTACACATAAACGTATGGCTTAGGATTTTACATGTAACAACCTTATTAGAATACCAGCACAAGAACAGTGCCCATATATGTGCCCTCATATGTGTGTGTAAAAGATTCAGATTAAAAAAATAACTGTTGGGCAGTAGACAACCTTCCTCCCAAACAGCTTTAAGCAGGCCAGCCCCTTGCCAGAATGAGGATTTTATGTAGCTAAGACTGAAAAGCATCATTTTGTTTTCTAGTTCCGCATTCCTGTTTACTTACCACTCATCACATGTTTTTTTGTATCTTCTGGATGATAGCTTTGATCTTCAGGTAATGTAACGGTAATTTTAGCCTTTTTCCCCAAAAAACTGTAACTCTGCCAGAGATTGATGTCAGCAACCAGCTTTGTTACCAAGACAGTCTCAATTGTGCTAAGAAATAGTAAAACCATGAGACCAGTATAATAATAGCCTGGAGGTTAGAAGAAGGAAGAAATTAATAGTAGTGTTAATTTCTGACCATTTACGAAAGCATAGTTTAAAGGTCTTCCTGCCAGTAAATAAGCCTTTCAGTCTTTTAAAATCAGGAAAAGCACTCTGCACAGATGGGAAAGCACCAAGCAATTGGCAGTTCAGGAAAGTGGTGTGACCTTCAAGGGAACCCCAGTGGCCCAATGGGCTGGAGGTTCCGCACCCCTCAATCGCAGCGAGTGGGTTCACATGACACAGCAAACCACCCTGCTGCACAAGCCACAGAGTGGGCTGCCCACCCGAGGGTCCACAGCGTGCCTACTGGACATTGGGCACATCATGGACCTTGCTCACCTCCTCCCAGGGGACCGTGCAGCAGCAGAAATATTTCTCCTGCTCTTTGCTGCCACTTTCCTGATTGAAGATCCATCTGGCTGGCCAAGGCTCTCTCCATCCTTGAAAGGGTTTGCAGCACTGGTGGGGAATGGGTGAGGTGGGGGAGCTGTTTGAGGACAGCAGAGGTGGTGGAGAAGCAGAGGCTGCTTCAGCTGCCACTGTCCCCTGGCCTGAAAGATGCCACCCACCACTGCAAGCCTCCCAGAGGTGGCGCATAACAAGGGGGCCAGGAGCACGTGGGCTGCCTGGCAAGCTACCTGGCCCGAGCAGTCTCCCTCCCCCAGTAGGGCCACCAGCCCCTTTATGGGAGGCATGGAAAGCAGAGATGGCAGTATCCAGCCTGCAAGTTGGCTGTGGAGACCTGTACTGCCTTCCTCCACACCAAGTCCTTGTGGCAGCTTGTGGCGGGTGGGGTCTTGGTGGAAAGCACTGCCATGGATTTGCAAGTGGTCACTGCAGTCTGCACTGCCTGCACTATGTCAAGCTCCTTTCTGGGCTCTCAGCAGCAGTAGATGGCAGCACAGCAGGAATCACTGCAACTGGCCCATGAGCCAGCTTTCATGACCCTGTTCCTTCTCTCTGCCGGGGAGGAGGAGGAGCAGCAGGGAGGGCGTGAAGCCCCTGGCCACTGTCCCCAGGTGCTGACTGGGTATATTGGGCCCATCAGTGCTAGCTGCAAAAGTTTTGGCACTCTATCCATGTAGCTCTCTTGTAGTTGGGCTTTTTCCACAATGGGTCGTATCTTCAGCACTCAGATTAGCAAACCACCCATCATGCGTCCAACAGACTCAGCTACAATCTATGGGTTGTTAAGGTGCCTTACAAACCAAAACTGAGCCACAAACTCACCCCTGGTCCATGTGACAAAACCACCCACTGTGGCTTACAACAACTCACTATGTTTTGCAAAACCAGGCATTGTGTGCTTTTCAACCCCGAATAATGGCTGCCAATATCTCAGAGAACAGGGTGTTTCTGTGGAATGTCAACACAGGACTAAATGTTTATGATGGCAGCCCTCTGCTTGCAGTGTGATTCTGCCACTTGATTTCGTTCGTTCGTTCGTTCATTCGACTGTATTCAACTTACTAATCAGAGGATTGCAGGAAGATGACCCTGGTAGGGAGCCCACGAGTGAGGAGTGGAATACCAAGTACGCCAGTAGCAAGGTGATCATGTAAGGGAGCCTGTCTTGGAGGGGAATAAGGAAGCCGCAGAGAGCAGCTACTACAAGAGCAATGCTGGGCACGATCAGAGAAAGGATGGTCCGCATTCCTGTGTGCTCTAGATTGATCTGGAAAACAATGCCGGAGTTCACAGTTAATGGAAAGAGTACTTGAGCCTCCGTGGGCTCAGGGCTGGACATGGATAGGACACGCTGCATTTCTTTAATTGTGCCTCCTCTAATAAATGCACACAAGCTATTGTACTTGGGTTGTGAAAGATGTGAAAAACAGTCCTCTGAAATGACATTAGGAAAGTCAGCGAAAGTGAAACATGATTTTCGCAAGTGAAAAAGCCAATCATTCTGTCCAATGAAGGCAGAAAGACATAAAGTTGTCTGAAAGGAGACTTGCTCAGAGTTGCATTGAATGTTTGTACATGAAGGGTTTTGTTCTGAAAGCGAGGCCCCAGAAAAGCCCCAGCAGTGCCCATTTTGCTAATTGTTGCGCCTCTGGGTCAGCTGCTTCCGTGCCGTTCTTCCTTACACTAAGATCCCAGCCGATCCCGTGTTCAGATCACAGGCCACCTATCTCATCCCAAGGGCACCGTTTGCGAGGGTGCTTCTGAGTCCAACTTAAAGTGCTGCTATGGGCCCTTGGAGCCCTGAGCAGGTCTAGGTGGAAGAGCTGCTTTACCCATATCAACCAGTCAATTATTCAAGATCAGCACTGGTTGGTCCTCCTTGTTGGGCATGAGGGACGGGGCCTCCATAGTGGTGTCCACCAGTACGGAACTCTTTCCCAGTTATGTCTACCAGGCCAAATACGATACGTTCTCAAGGAGGCTCTGGTTTACCTTGGCCCATAGTTGAGCTTAGCATTCCACTGGGGCTGTGATACATTTGGTAATCTCTGGCTTTAACTGTTAATTCGATGGTTACAATTCAATTCTGTGTCTTGATGCAGAGAGTGGCTTCAGTATGGCACTCCCACCAACTGCCGATCAAATGGGAACGACATATTGCACCTTTGCCTGAGTCATAGTCCGCATTCTCTCCTTACCATCACAGCGAAGTAAGGCTGTGGCCTGTTCTTTTGGCTTACGACGTTCACACCCATGACGAGATATTCACGCTTTACATTCAGAATTTCATTTTCAATGGAGACCTTGAATTCCAGCTCGCTGACTTGAAAGAGTAATTTTTTAAAGAAAATCACAGTTACGTTCTTGTGACATTTTAGAAGTGTTATCAATTAGCTATTGACTCTCCAGTGGAAGAAATCATAACTGAGTTGGAAAGAGCCTCGAAGGCCATGGAGGGGTTGAGAAAGAACAACTCTTTTCTGTGGCAGAAGTCCTGAAACTGCATCCATCCCCAATGAATGCTCCACTTGGGACTGACCTGCCCTAGTCCTGTCAGAGGCTCTCCCCTCACAGAAAGCTTCTTTGAATGTGTAGGTTTGGTGATTCAGGGCAATGCATCAAAACTAAAAAGTGCCACAAAGCCAGTGTAGGAACGTCACTTCTTCAAGCTAAATAGGCCAATCAGCACCCATAAAGGGCGATTCCGCCAGCTCCAGGACTGAGAAGGCCCTGAGCAACCTGCCAGGCTCATGGATTGCAACATTCCACTTGCATTGCAAACGGTTGTCCTCCCCTGCCCAAATATATAGGTGTGGCTAATATGGCCTGCATGGAGAATGCACAAATGGGCAGCATGAAGAGGACATTTCACATACAGTCTGACTGAGAGCCAGTCCTTCCAAGTGCTGTTAAGGAATGCATTCAAGCAGACAATGTCAGTGGGATACAATGCACCTCGGTTGGTCAAGGTGCATGTTCTCCACTTGGGATATACCCATCACTTGTGCAAGTGTAAGCATTAGGTAGAAGCTGTGTGTATTAACATGCAAAATGCCTGATATCGCCCCACTGCTTGAACCACTTGGCCATCGTCCCTGTCAGCCAGGTAACATGAGAAATGCCCTGTCGCCTTTTTTGGTTGGTGCACCCACTTCATGGCTTCATCACCAGCCGGTTGCCGTCACCCCGGCAAGCAAGCACAGTCTTTGTAAATCAGGGACTAGATATGCTGGTTAGGACTGATGGGAGCTGCAGGCCAGCACAACCTGGAGGCCAGCATGTTTCCCACTCCGGTCGTAAACCCAAAGTGGCTCCGTGTGCCAGGGCAGCAGGACTGGCGGGGCTCCAGCACAGTGCCCTTCCTTGCGTGGGAACGAGCTCCCTGGCCTCGCCCAGCAGATGCAGCTCTCTTGCCTACCTTTGTTGGCCAGAGAGAAGAAGCTCAGGAGGCAGCGAGTGCCGTCACGTGGATAGTAGAAGAGGTCAAAGTTGCAGTTGCTGTCGATGCGCAGGGCGAGCGGAAACTCCGCTTTCCCATCACTGTGCAGCACGACACCCGGCGATTCAGTCTTCCACTCTATGTCAAACCTTCAGGAAGAGAAAGGTGCCATGGCGGAAGGGGGCCGCATGTCACAGCGTCGTATGGCCATTACACTACACTAGGCTATCCTTCTTATTCACTGTGGGTTTTGTGTGAGTGTGTGTGTGTGCATGTATGAGACACAAAAAAGCACAGCTGGGGTCAGGGGTTATCTTGTACCTTTCAGCCCCTGAAAAATGCACAATTGTGGTTGTGGTTGGTGTTGTGGATCCTTCTCAGGCATGCAAATGCACACTTTCTGCTAACAGATCTGTCTAGCCTTGTCTTGATCCATGCGCTTCTCTGTTTCAAAGGGAGGAAAGGGCAAGACTGTGCATAGGCTGACTTGTGCAAGCTGCCAGCTGTCATTTGCCAAGCTGCCCAGTAGAAAGCATCCCTAAACAGGGAAAAGGCAAGGAAGGTCGCTGCAGCAAGCGGGGGCGGGGGTGGCAATAACAAGCCCTTAGCAAGGCAATCCTCTGGCTTTTAAGTGTTGAACTGACCCTTAGCTGTGTCTGCAAGTAGTCCATTCCCCACATTATAGGTGGCTCCTTTTCCGAGCACCGAACTCCTACCTCACTGGAGTTCCCCGTCGAATGTTCAAACAAAGCACAGGAGCAAATTTAAGAGCTGAGAGAAAAGCAAAGGCAATTTGTGCACCTGTGAAAAGGTCAGGGGAGTTGGCATCTCTGCTTGCTGGAGATGCCATGGGCTTGGGGATTTTTTTTTGGAAAGGTCGGGGCACTGAGATTTCTCACCTCAAGGCTTAAAACAACGAGGACTGCAATGCTGAGGGGGAGATTCTCTCCACACACCCAGAGGGGGCACCCTCTTCCCCCATTTGTTTGCCTTGACTTAGTTACTTTGCAGGTGACGGCTGGGCATGCAGTCCCTGGCACTGGGCACAAATCAGCCTCACCGTGTATCAGATAGCGGTAAGTGTGCACTTGCACATATGTGAAAGATGACTTTTTAAACAGGCAATATTTAGGGTCTGTAGCCATTCCAAATAACCAGCAATACAATTGCCCTGCCAGGTTCAGATGATACAGCAGCCCCTTGTGGATCAAACAATCCTTAGAACAAGCCATGGGTCCTCAGGAAAAATTGTTTGTGAAAAATAAGCCTCCCTGCAGACTCTGTGCTGCATTCACACAACACAAGAACCCACCATGGTGGATGGGTTGCATGCCATGTGAACCAGGTCATTCTGTTATTGATGCTTTAAAAAAACCCTTTGAATTAAAGCAGCCATGGGACCCCAATCTAAAGATGCTCCTGATTCTCAATCAGACCCCACACAAGTTTCCTGCTGACAACCACTCCTTTCTCCCTGGGCTGTTTCATGCCAAGAGGAGCTCTTTGCAGCTCCTTTGGTGGCAAATCATATTTGAGGAGAATTTTCAGCAGGAAATGGACGAGCCCTCATTCTGAGTTAGGGGAACGGAAGGGCCACCCACACACCTTGGCTTGGAGAGGGGTAGCAGAGGTGGTAGCTGGGAAGCAGAAAGAAGGCAGGGGAAAGAAGATAACAGGAGAGGGGGCCACTGCAGGGGCAGAGAAGGAAAAGAAAATATCAAGCGCGGGGCAAGATGAGATTCCTTCAATGTGGCAAAAACGATGCAAGCACTTCCAGACCTGGAAACCAATTAGAAATGCACTTGCGGAAATGAAAAGGCTGGCTGCCCCTGAATCTACCGCATTTATTTTAATAGAACTATTCTTAGCAGGACTCACACTGGATGCAATTCTGTGTAGATGAGATATGGTGGCATAGCCAATTTTCTACTACTTGGGCCAGCTCCTCCTTGCTCAGCTTTGATTCTGCTTCTCTCTGAGTATCATAATGTATGAAAGCATTCTGAAAGCTCTGTGCTAATGAATGGCATATAAAAGCCTAAATAAATAATCAGGAAGAGTGGAGTCCAGAAAATACATTTATGTACAGGTAATGGTTTTTATATTACAGTCTTCTGTGTTCACAAAGAAACAATTTTTGTCAGTAGGCGCAGGCTGAGACAGCCAGGCTGCTCCACGCAGAATGCTATATATTGAAGAAACGGATGCTTTACAAAAGGATTGGGCCAATTTATGGAAACGGGTAAATTCAAAGCATTCCCTATGGAGAAGCGGCAATGTCTCCGAAGACTGGATGGCTCTGGCCATCTTGCTTGGCAGATGAGCTTCCCAGGACCATCTGCTTAAGTACTGTTCAAGATAAAAATGCTGGACAAGACCGGTCTTTGGTAGGTTAGCTACTCACACATTGACAAAAAGGAGGATGCGAATGTGTGTATGCTAAACTGAAACCCAAGCATAGAGGTACTCACTAGAATTCAAACACAAGTGCAATACTTCTCACCCTACTGGAGACCAGACCAGATGACCTGCTCCATCTGCTGTCCAGGTACTCACTGTGGATGGGCAACTTCAAGGCCTTTGCACTCCCCTGTGAGTGTTTTGTGAGGGTTTTGTAACTTTAAACCAGACCTGGACTGGACATCCCTTCAACTGGAGGACACCTTCAAACAAGTTGTCCTCTATAAAATAGGACCCCTGACCATTTTCTGTGCACGTTTCTCAGAGCTACTTACGCCTCCTGTACTGTGTGCGAAGGAGTCCACACTGAATTCCAGGGCACAGTGATGGTGCTGAAGGGGAACTCTGCTTCATCCCAGACCAGTCCTTCATTGTACCACGACTGAGAAATTCAATAAAAGAAAGGATGAACCTTGTCCCTTTCCATCCCAGCTGTTTCTGAGTTACGTTCCAAGAGAAGCCAACCATCCCACAGGTATGGCTAAGTTCTGGCAGCAGCAAAAGGGCTCGGCACGGCTCAGTCCATTCCAGCGCATGGACTGAGTCAACAACTGCTCTGCAGGCTGACCTAAGCTGAGTGGCACCAGGGGCACCGCACAATATTTTATTTTTTTAAAAGAGAGAAAGACGGGGAGGAGAGGAAAGTGAGGTGGTTGTAAGCGTGTACAACTGCAGCTACATAGCTTCTCCCACAGATCCCACTCCAGGAACAGTGATTCACAATGCTAAGGTCTCTTAGCTACAGATCTCCTACTCACATCCCAAATACATCTCCCAAGGTTCTCTACGAACAACTATTAAACCAGTACATGCTGGTTTAGCAGTCTGAATCTACCCTCAGAGAGACAGTAGGCAAAGAAAAAGGGTCATGTTCATGGAAAAATGAAACTGAACCCATGTTGAGTCTTGGCGTTGTATGTGGGGTTCAAATCTGAAGCAATGGAAGATTACCAGTTGAGTCACAGGATTGTGGGGGAGACAAATCGTTTGTTTGACTGGTGCATGGAAGCAGAGGATGGGGATGATGGAGCCACTGTCCCTTCCCTCAGAGCCACACCCCATCTCCTAGTACTACCCAGTTCCTTTGTAAGACCAAGCAATACCTGATTCAAGAGCAGGACTGTCGAGATGGTGTATTTCAAGATATCCTATGGAAAAATAATTCAAATGTCACCTTTTCTTCCAAGCATCATTCTCTGTCTCCCAGTTCTCACATGCACGTGCAATACCACAGCTGCAAATCTACTGCTCCTTAAATCCATATGATAGAATTCATACCATCACATACATATTGTCAAAACACATGGCTCTTCCAAAACCCAGCCTTCTTATACTGCCCAAAAAGCCCTGTTGTGTGTTCCTGGTTATTAATTATTCTAGCAATACACTGTCCGTCCTCCCAGAGGAGTCAATACACAACATAATAAAAATAATAATAAAATGCCAACCATAAAGCTAAACTAAACTCATTTTAGTTTACTTTAAACTAAACTACAAAGCGATGCAGCTCAGGTCCCCTAATTCTTTTCCTGGCAATCTGAACTCAGTTTCCAGGTGACTTTATTTTATTATTTATTTGCTATTGAGCATAGCCCTGGGGGTGGGGCAAAATGTCCATTTGTAAGTGTTTAAAGGCTTTTGTACGTACCACATTTAGCACATTGGACATCACCACGGAGATATTTACCACAAGGGGGTTGCTCCCATTTCTGGGTATCTGGTAAATGTTGTAGGAATCTAGTAGTGATTTTACTAAGTTCTTCCCCAAAGGTGTAGAGGAATTTTGCCAAGTTGTCTTAGGTGTGGCTACTGAAAGCAAAACAGAGTACCTCATTTCAGGGCAAACCTTTCACAATATTCTTCAGCTCAAATCAAATACTGGTCCATTTGAGTTGAAAATGTAGAAGAAATCTGCAGCGAAGTTGCATTTCATCAGTACCCCATGCCCCATTCTAAGACATGGGGCGATTCATGTGTATCAGCCTTCCCCAACTTGGTGCCCTCCAAATGTTTTGGACCGCAACTCCCATCATCCCTGACCAGTGGCCATATTGGCTGGGACCAACCTAGTCGAAGCATCTGGAGGACACGAGGATGGGGATGGCCAGGGAACATTGTGGGGCACATTGTAGGGCCCCCTGCTTGCTTGCCTGCCTGCCTGCCTGCCTGCGGGCACCATAGATGCCCAGAGATGCCTCTTGCAAAAAGCAGCAAGCTCACTGCATGCAGGAATATTCAGAGCTAATCCATCAAACATTCCCACAGAGCACCTTTTGGGGCCATCGCTGATGGCAGCCCCCGCTGCTACTTCTCCAACTGGCCACCAGCTACAGATGCTGCACGCCACTTAGAACAGCCTGGTCCGCACACGACAGCAGCTCCGAGCAAATTGAGGAAGAGAGTCCATGCTTCACTGCCGCGTTCCGAACACCCCTAGTGAAGCCATAGTGCAGGCTCTGCATGCACTGACAAGCCGGAGTTCGGCAACAGCCCACACTTCATGAACAACCCACACACTGGCGGTTATTACCTGCAAACCGGGTCTGTCATGGACCAGGCCACAACTTGCCCTACCATTAGGAAGCGTGAGGCAGGCAACCTACATAGGAGACGAGCAGCAACACTGCGGTGTTGGAGGAAGACCTTGGTATGCTCCATGGGGCCTGCCCCACATCTGTGCAATCTGCCTGCTGCTCTCAGGTCTGCTTGTGTTGAAGCAAACTGCAGCTGTCAGTCAGCTGCTATGTGTGCAACAGAGCTAGGCAGCACGCCATTTTTGCCTTGGGAGGGAAAACAAGTTCTTGGGCCAGCCCTGCCTGTACGATATCCTTCATCTCCCTCCCATTCCTGTTTTTCATCTCTGTATATGCTTAAAAGTAGTAGTAACTCTGTTGCAAGAAACAGTGCACTTTCTGGCCTCGCTCTTCAGATGCACTCTCTTATTTTGGCAGGCCCTTTCCTAGCTCTTCCACCAAGTAGCGGAGCAGCAGGGAAGCGCTTTCCTCCCCAGTTGTTCAGAATCATATGTGATCTTATGTACATCTTTGCTTCCTCTTCCACAGTTCTGGGTTTTGTTTTGTTTTGTTGGCCATGGATAATGCAGCTCCTAACACCGGTTCTCTTTTTTGTCACCCTTTTCCAGAGCTAAGCTTTTCACATTCATATGCAGTATAGTCTTCCTGTAGTGACTAAATTTTTAACAGCTAAAGTAAGGAAACAATCTAGAGTGTAATCCTATTTCCATTAAACAGAAAAGTCCTAGAATCCCCAGGATTTCCCAACCAGCCATGCTGGCTGGGGAATATGGAATTGTCGAATGCATTGGCTCTTGCGGTGGATCACTGAAATGGCTCTCTAGTTACACTGGCAGAGCAGAACGCAGGCACCCAGCAATTAAACCATCTACGTTCAAAGTTAAAAGGAGATTTATCCTACCTACAAATAAAAGAAGCAAGTTCAGGTGGATTCTTGTCACCTTCATTGTTTTGAGGCTCTGTAACACAAAGGCAGGAGAAAAGGCCTTTATGTAATTTGTGGCGTTCATGGAAATTCGGAAGAATGCTCACCACACAGCTCTACATTACATTTTCCTTCCCTTTGCAATCTACTGTGGTGAAGTTTGGTGCTTGCCTTTGCATATGAAAATGATAATCAAAGTGATACGAAAATTCTAAATAAGGAAATAGGACACTGAATTAAAAAAAAAAATCAACCGACTATCCAAAACTTTAAATAAGTGATCAGGGAAGTGCCTAGAGAGTCTTCAGCATTGCTTGTAAAAACAAAACAAAAGAAGACAGTCTTTCACTTGCCAGACAAAGGAAGCCAAATATATGTCTTGCTGGATCTCTGGACTAGAGTATTTTATAAGCTAGCACCCCCAACAGGAGAAGGAAGACTCTTTGATGGGAACAGTTCACCTCTGTAAACAGAATTTGTCCTATGTTGTCTGAAAATATACAGGTCTTGTGAATAATAAATGAAGTAGACCAGGGAGGAAAACTGTCTAATTCCAACTTAGCTCAGTTGGAGGAACTTTCCCATGAAGGCAAGAAGATGATATTTATTTTACATCCTGCCCTTCCAGCAAAGGAATGACACTCAAGGGGACTATCAAAATCCACACTGACAAAGTATTAATTAAAATGTAACGCAGACGCAAATGCATTTTGATAGGACCTAAAATTCAGATCCAGAACCAATAAAAACAGGTTTCTGCAACTCACTTGCTTTACAAATGTATCTTGTGTCACCCTTTCCCTTTTCCCAATTCCCCTCCCTCCTCCTTACTGGATTCCTCTAAGGATTTGGATGGATTAATGCTTTATATCACTCTTGCCCTTTTGTAAATTTAGTCTGAAGCCAGAATTTATTTATTCCATTTCTATACCACCTCACAGCCGAAGCTCCCTGGGTGGGTTACAACAGTCCATAAAAACAGTTGATTTAAAATACAATGAAAGTATCATAAAATCGGAGGCTGGGAAGTTCTCAAGGTCATTTGGTCTAAGCTTCTGCGCTAAACACTCTCTTTCACACCCTGCTATCCATAGCAAAGGCAGCTTCCAGATGGAGGGTCCCTAACAATTCAAAGACACTGAGCGGCTTTACCATCTTTCCCTCCTTTGCAGATTTTTTAAAATGAAAAACAAGCCAGAAAAAGGGGTGGGGAAACACAGGAGGATTACAAGTGGAAAATGGCATTGTCTACACCTCCTGCACAACACTATCAATGAGGCAGGGCAATAGCATCTTCATCTGCAAGTACCCTAAAGCATCCCAAGGATTAACGTGAGTGGAAAAGCAGAGCTGAATTGGCAGGGACGCGTGATATTAAACATAACTGCGAGACCGGAAGTCTGCTTGACAAAATCCCATTTGTTCAGAATCACCCACATAGTCAATGGCAGAACTGGGGCCTGAAGCCACCAGCAGACCCCATCCCTCAGCTCAGATTTAATGCCTGCTAGTTTTGAACCCTGAATTGGTTTCCAGATATGGCCATTCTCACATGATGTTGCAAGTGATGCTGTCTCACATCTGGATGCAAACCTGATCAATATCAATAAGTCCCCAGTTTCTGGCTGTGGTGGCCTAATTCCAGCATCAGTTTTACTTTCCAGGCTGGTGGCAGCCGCGCAGATGGGCGGCTTAACGCAGGTCAACAGAAGTCATCCCTTTCTGCAAATATTCCATCACCACAAAACCTGCTCAGCTAGAGGAGCACCCTGGCAAGCTTGCATCAGCATGCACTGAGGTTCCCTACCTGCAGGAGAGGATGCCCTGCCCGGATCCGGCACAAGACAAGGTAGTGGCTGATCCAGGAGCCACAGAACAAGCCTCCGAATTAGCCTGGTGACCGTGCTGCTAGTCCCCATGCGTCTCCATCGTTTGCCTAGAACAAAACAGCGCAGGCCCGGGTTCTCTTTTTATCCGGCAGCTGTCCCTCGAAAGTTAACTTCCTGGGCTTTCATTCCCCAATAACAGTGCATTATGAAATACACAATAGAGTGCCTTTGTCTGAAGGGCAGATTATCATAAAGAAAACTATAGTTTGAATTCTCCGCAACACTAGTCAAACAAGTCAACAGCTCACTTGCTGTTTGTTTAGCTGGCACTGCTCATTCTCTTTCGTTTTTTGAAAATATCATAAACAAAAGCTACTATGGGGAAAATAAAATGCAGTTTACATCTCAGTGGTTACTTATTACATGCCACTGAAGGGTTAAACACAGGGCAAGTTCACACAACACATAGCCCACCCCATGGATAACCCACACAGCATGGGGTGTTCATGCTGTACAGTCCATGGGGTGCCCGACAGACAATCAGGCTCGCCATGGGTTGTCTCTGTGCTCCTTCCCAGGGTACTTAGCAGCTGAAGCCATCTTGTGTCCTCCCACAGTTCTGCCCTCTCCCCACTCTCAGTCATTGCCGCAGTCTTTTAGTCTCATTTTTATGGTCTCTACTATACAGTCTCTGACAGTGCTGCTACTCAAGTGCCCAAGCAGGACATTGGAGTGGCTGTCATTGGCTCACCACCATTAAAAGACATATATACACATATACAGTCTCTTAGGCACCATGTTGCACAAACCCAGTCAGTGGCTCGGTTGGCTACAAGGGCTTGTCCTGATTTAAAATGGCTTTGAAATGCTTAGCACGAGGAACTGTTCTAGTAAGCATGAAGTTATGGTGTAACCGGGGTGGCTAAGGCAGTTCAGCAAGTGCCAAGCAAGGTATCCAGGATGGACATTTGTGCCCACGGGTATCCAGAAAGAGAGAGGGTGGCAGTGATCTTCACATCACAACCTCTTCAAGCTCTTTCACCCATCTCCCTCTTCCTCTTCCATTTGGGCTTTAGCAGGAAAGGAAAGGGAGGAAGAACTGAGGAGAGCCTGTGGACTAATTCGGAATTCCCCACAGACTACATCCCGTCCATAATCTGACAGTTCCCCACGTCTTTTCTAAATCAAGGATAAAAGGGAATGTGGCAAGCAGAAGCCTTTGCCTTACCTTTGGGCAACAATTCCCTGAATAGTCCTTACTCTTCAACCTTTTTATCAATAACTTCGAGGAGGAGATGGGATGGGGCTCAGTGCTTGTACAATTTGCAGATGACACTAAATTGTGTGAGATAATAGATGCTTTAGAAGGCAGAAACAAAATCCAAATGGCTCGAACCTGAAAACTGCTGAAAATTACGAAGAGCATAGTTGAAACCCAGCTGCCTGATGCAGAACAAAAGCCAAGAGTGCCGGGTCATGCCGCGCCATGGACAGGAGGCCCAGTGCCCATGGGGAATACTTAGCAGGCCATTCTGCTGCTTTCTGGACTGTGTACGGCACGTGGTGCATTGTGGAACAAATAGCAAGCTCTTGAAGAAAATGGATTTCAGGGGTAGCTGAAGCCGCCATTATCTAGCTGGGAACAATTGAAAAGAAAGAGCTCTTGTAAACATCCTGTGATGTCAATATTTCTTACTTTTAGGACTCTCACAGTATGGCTTTCTGATTGTTTAGTAGTAGCACAAAAGGAAAATGATTTCTTTTATGAGAGTCTCATCTTTGGTAGGACAGCATGCAGATGGCGCCAAGAGAATGCTTGCCTTCCAAAAATAGCCACTCCTGCTCTGTGTATTTTAACAATCGATAAACAATACCAACAGATCTTGTGTATGGATGATTGATACCGCCTGTTTTGTAATAAATTAAAAACCTCAGCCTTACTTAATTGAACTTTTAATTCAGATCAGTATATTAGGCTTTGAAATGAATGGACGTGAGAGTTTGTATTGTAATGATGCTTAGATATTCTTGTCCTTATATTGCTGTTTTCATCTTGCAAGCCAGTTTGGGCACATTTATTTGAAAAAATGTCCTACAAATGTGATGGTGGTGGTGGTGATGATGATGTGGAAAAGTGTCATACACATCTAATAATAACAATAGTGATAATAATAATGTAATTAATTTGTTTGGAGATTGGGAAGCATCTTCTTTAATTGTACAGGTATTTTTCTATGTAATATGTACTCATCGTTGCAGGCACATTCCAAGTTGCATTTACTACAGGCTTCCTGTTGAAGGAATCCCCAGTATGAAGTTCCCATCTTGTCTGTGGACATTTCAAGTTAAAGCCAGCTCAAGTATTGCTGGAGGATTCAGCAGCCATCCACTCAAAGGGAACTGATGCTAAGGGAAATGCATTGTGATGTCTGACTCACAGCCATGTCACATGATGCTCTCCCCAGCCCATCCTCCTTGCACTAGTTCTGCATACAATTGTAGCTGCTCCCTAGCTGGGCCATTTGCCAAACCTATTTTTCCACATTAAGTAATTTTAAGCTGTACCAAGTTCTCACTATTCTTCATTTTGTCTTTGTTTCCCCCTTATTCATGACTTCTCTCCACCCCAATAAAAAAATCCTTCCTTCCTTCTCCAATTTAACTGGAACATTAACGGGGAGTTATAAACATCTCATCTCATCCCTATTAGATATTCTAGGGAAATGATCATATTTGTTGTCTGGAAAAGAAGGGCATCAACCTAGACTACGCAAGCCTCAGGAAATTGCCATTCTGAAACTATTTACTACTGTTACCTTTGCCTGCCTTCTTGGTCCAGAGTGCCCTGCACCTTGATTGTCCAGGATCAGTTAGGTCCCATGTCACCTTCAGGATCATGCGACTTTTAGCGAGCTCATGTTATGATCTCCTCCCATCTCACACATCTCCCCTTCCTCTGATAGGGTCACTAACATGTTCCTGGCAGGGTTGGCATGCCTTGAACTTTTCTGGCCTTGAACTTTTTACTTTGACCTCCTGGTTTGTAATTTGCTAATCCCTTTCACTGATTTTTGTAGAACATTTGCTATTGTTGGATATGTTCCTGTCCACAGTGGAGCAGTTACTTTCACACACTATACATTTATTTTTTTTATTTTATTTTATTTTATTTTATTTTATTTTATTTATACAACTTATATGTCGCCCCATCGCATGAGCCTTGGGGCGGCTTACAATCATTAAAATCCCGTATAAAATGCAAAAAAATCATCAAATAAATAAAATACATAGAATAAAATAGTGGAAACAGCCTGGTCAATTTAAAATCAACAAGTAAACCATTAACAGTTAAAATAGCATTTAAATAAAATGGTCTTGGCCTGGCGCCGAAAAACAAATAACGACGGCGCCAGGCAGACCTCTCTGGGGAGCGCATTCCATAGGTTGGGCGCCACTGCAGAGAAAACCCTCCTCCGAGTACTCACCCTCCTAATTTCCTTCACGGAGGGTTCCCAGAGAAGGGCCTCTGCTGCTGATCTCAGAGAACAGGAGGGCATATATGGACGCAGGCACTCCTTTAGGTAACCAGGGCCTAAGCCGTTCAGGGCTTTGTAGGTGATAACCAGCACCTTGAATTGGGCCCGGACTTCAGTGGGGAGCCAGTGGAGCTGACGGAGGACTGGGTTTATATGAGAACAACGCCCCGTCCCCATCAGCAGCCTGGCAGCTCTAATTTGCACCAATAAAGATCTTATGCCCCTGGGCATTAGATCAGGGGCAGGGGGAGAACATTTTAAAGGTAGGCTGCTAATTGCCAAGCTTACTGCAGGCTAGATGGTGTCAGCAAGTGTGGTCCCTGCTACTGCTCTCCCTGCCCCTCTGCCCTTTGCCCCTGCCCTGTACTGGGAGAGGAGAATAATTGCATGTTTCTCCTGGCAAAGAGGAAGAGACTTGGTTGGTGCTGGAACAAACGGAAACTTCCCAGAGTAGGATGAGTCCTGGCATTGCATGGTGCCCATGAAGCCCTCTTGCAGGAAGAACGTTGTCCTTCCTGCCACCACCAGAGCCCTGAGTCCCTGGTCTTATTGCAAATCACAGGATGGGATAACAGTGTGATGCCTTTGCAGTGGTGGATTCCTCTAAGGCTGCAGGGCTTGGATGCCAAGCCCTCCTCCTGGAGGAACCCTAGAAAGTTTGACAGGCTGTACAGTAGAGCCTCTCAGGCCAGATTAAACCAATGGGCCAGGGGTCTCTGCATGCTTTCATTCAATGGGAATTTGTACTACATAACTTCAAAATGTGGTCAGTCAGTCCTGCTGTACTGAGGGCTCACCAACTAATTCAGCTGAATGGAGCCCTGGTTTTCTGCCCTATAGGCCTCTTCTGACTGCATCTCTTTAGGTCTAAAAATGACTAGCCCGTTATCCTTTAGAGAATTAGTCACACCTGCCTTTTTTGATGTAATGTGTTGTGTTATTAATTCTGTTGTTGACTGTTGGTTTATTCTATATATGTTTATAACCAAGAGAAGGAAATAAGCCTCATTCCAATTTTCCTCTCTTGGTAGTCAGGTAAATTGTTTCTGAACTACCCTGGCACCTCAAACCAATCCCATGTGAAACAACTGTTCAAGAAAGAATGATGAATTATTGCTGGGCAAGAGCATTTTAGGATGGACTCCAGAAAGGAGGTGCGGCCCTTTTTTTAGCTCTGCAGCAGCGAAAGGCCATTTAGGTGTGGTTTCTCCCACCTGGTCCCCTTTCCTTAACCTGCAAAGCAACAATCCTGCTCATTCCGATGCAAGAGAGTGGTGCAGGGTTGTCTCTTGCTGGTGCAGAGGCCCTTGTGTATGGTTGCATCTTGGCATCCCTGCCTGGGAATAATGAGGTGCCCTTCTACTACAAGTGGATCTGTTGGCATCGCAGATCCTCTGCCCCAGGGGCAATCAGGTCACTCAGCTGGTGACCTGACAGGTACAGAGCCCCCAGAAGTGTTTTGCAGGCATGAGGGGTGGGCTCAGGGCACTCCGATATTAAATCGCATAGGATCACACTAGTACTGAAAAGATGCCATTGGTGACTATGATCAACCAAGAGACGAACTAAAGCCACATGTTCAGAGATTGGTCTCCTCACTTTCACTCTCAGTTCTGTCCCCTTTGTGGGTATGTGGCCCAGCCTGGCTATTCTTCTCCCAGCTAAATCCTTTTTGCAATCACAGCAAGCAACATGCTGCCTTCTCTGGCCAGGCCCTCGTGCGATGGCCTCCCCTGCCGCCCTCCCCTTGAATACAACAGCAGTCCTTTCTTTGTGGATTTTGCCCTGCTTCTGTTTACCATCCTGCTTTTCTCCTTGCAGGACGGCTCTTCCAGAAGGGCCTCTGAAACATAGAAACAGAGTGAGTCAGAAGGGACCTCCGGGCCATCTAGTCTGACTTCCGGCACCAGCCGGCTCCACTCACGACATGCCCACCATGTGCATGTCCAGCCTATCCTTGAACACCCACACCGATGGGGCCTCAACGACCTCTTGTGGAAGCCCATTCCACACCCTCAGGGTCCTAACGGTCAGGAAGTGCTTCCTGGCATCCAAATGGAATCTTGGCTCCCTGAGCTTTGCTCTGTTCGAGCGCATCCTGCCTTCCTTTGCAGGGGGAAACAGGTCTCTACCCACCTCCATGTGACATCCCCTCACATACCTGTATGTCGCCAACATATCCCCTCTGAGTCTCCTCTTCTCCAGGCTGAAGAGACCCAGTTCCCTCAGTCTCGCCTCATACAGCATCCCCTGCAAACCGGCCACCATCCTTGTGGCCCTATGCTGCACTGACTCTAACCTGGCTACATCCTTCCTGTAACGAGGGGCCCAAAACTGAGTACAATACTCCAGTTGTGGGCGCACCAGAGTCGTGCAGAGTGGCAGTAATACCTCTCTCGATCTAGAAGCCACACTTCTGGCTATGCACCCAAGGGTGGCGTTCGCCCTCTTGACCACCGCATCACACTGCCGACTCATGTTTAGCCTCTAAACCCGATCTTAGAGGCTGGGTAGGTCCATATGGGAAGTGGGCAGTCCTTCAAGTACCCTGGTCCCACGCTGTTTTTTAAAATCATTTTGCATTAGGAAGAGGTAGGACAGCATTGTTCCCAGGCATAGAAATGACTTTTGGCCAGATAGCCCGATTTCCCCGCAGCCTGCCTCTGCCATCCTGCTGGTCCAGTCGCTGGTTTGTGCGCTGGGCGTGCGCGTACGTGCTCTGATTGGTGTGGCCTGCCAGGACCTGTTCCAGGCAGCTCATTTGGCACACGTGCATTGGCCAAAGAAGGGAACCTCTTAGCATTTTGTCCAAACAGTGTTGTTACTGGGAGCCTTCCATTTCAGACAAAATCAATTTCTTTCTAAATATACATTTAATAATGCTTTTCGTGGTTGTTTGAAATTAAACAGAAAGTGGGGCCTGTCGAGACTAGAAGTGTTTAGATTCAGAGACAGCTGAATTGCTTCAAAAAGATGCATTCAAGAAGAGTTGCTTGGCTTCTAAATGCAGAACACTCGCAAAAGTGCCATGTTGGCTGGGGATCATGGGAGTCAGAGTCATTACATCCGGATGGCACCAGACCTGGGCAGGCTGCTTAACACTTTTGCGGAGAACATCAGTCCTGGGAAAGACAGGCTAACAGTACAGATCCTATCCATGCCCACTCAGAAGGAAGATCACCAAGGCTTCTGCCCAGGTAAGTTAGTATGCGATGGCAGCCTAAACAGAAGGCGCTGAACAAAGACCCAGCTTGTCAAATACACCCAGGAAAACATTTTGCCTGGAGCTCAGGATGATTGTCCTAGCTGTGAGCAACAGATGGGCCACTGATCTGCATTTAATCCCAATGCTCTGCTCTGCATTCAAGGGAGAAGGCTGTGCATTAAGCCCTAAGCCATGAGGGAAGGCTCTGCAAATTGGCAATGAGCTTTGACAACTCGATTCTCCACTGTGTTTAATTGGACTTGAAGAGCATGGAAGGCAGGTCAGTGAGCTGCATGACAATGCTTTGCTTTGCAGCACCTGGTGTCTCTTGTCCCTACTTCATCACACATTAGCTAGGATTGTTTACACCAAGAGAATGCTTACCTTGTGGAACACGCTTTAATTCCCTTGGAGGATGGAAATGTGGAGGAGGCGACGGCTGGTTAATGCCTTCCCAGGGCTGGCTGTTACATTCTGTCAGTACTTAACCATTTTGTTCTTCAGATTCACCTTCAGTTCTTAGGCTGCAGTTTCAAACAGAGATCAGCTGGCCTGGGCGATGTGGAGTTGCTATGGGGGCAGCAGACACTCCTGAATGGAGCAGAGCTTGTCAGAATCCCGGAATCTCAATTTGAGAAGAGGGAATAAAACTCGGGTTTGTGGGAAAGATCAAGTGTCCAGACCATCTGAGGCTTTATTGTATTACCCCAAGGTTCCTGCGGTACTCACGATAATGCATGCATTACTGGGCAGGCAGAGGTGAACTCTGCTGCAAAGCTTCAATACATTGCAGGGTATTTTATAGGTACACAGGTGCAGGGCAATTGACGACAGAATGCAGAGATTACAATAAGATTCTGAGGTCATCACATACAGAACAGATAAAGAAATGTCAGTCAATCACACTGTAACAATGAGATTACAATATTTCTACTTGCCTGTATTGACACTTTAGTTCAGTAGCTTGAATCCATCTTCAGGTCTGCTTAGACATGCAAATTCAAGCTACTGAAACTATGCATGAACTCAAGACTCTTATCTACTCTAGACATTCTGAATTTGCCAGGGCACATGGAGCCTCTGGGCTATCAAAAGATACTTCCTTGTAAACTGAATTCCAACAATGACCATTTACAATGTATATTTGGACTAAATGGCCTGTCTACTGTAGCTTACAGCTAAAGGTGAGAGAAAGGAGCGGGGGGGGGGGGGGGAATGCCATTTTAAACAGTGACAGTTTGGTTTTGAGAAGGAAGACAGGATTTGATCCCACAATGCAAAGGCACACAGAAATAATGCTTTTCAGACAGGATTTATCCAAATTTTCCCAACAAGCTCGGGTTGAGTGGCAGATATGAGATCAAGAGAGGATTCAAGCACATTTGGGGCCAGTTCAAATACTCACCATTTGACAAGTTTCTTCTGCTTTGGAAGAAACTTGAAAAGAGACCATCTCCAGGTAGCCTGAAAAGCTCAAAGCTCACAATGAAACACAGAATTGTACATATGCATTTCTACCATTATTTCTATGCTGCCTTTCAAGATAGCAGTCCTGCTAAGATAGCCCTCAAATCACAGGTCTGCCCTCAAAATTAAAAACTGCATACAGTATGAATACTTTTTTTAAAGACTCAAAATCACAATTCTTCTTAAAGGACAGTTGAAGGAAGGTGTCCGCAGGGCAGGGCTGCAACAGAAGCAAGTAACCTATGTCACCCCTTGCGTCACACGGAACAACTGACAGCAGAGAGCCAATGGCCGGAGAGCCAGGTGGAACAGGCCCTGGTGCATTCTTTGCCCGCCTCCCTCTAACCAATCTGGTTTTGTACAATGATTGCAAATTAACTTGTTTTTATGAAACCTATTTTATATGTGAGAGTAATATTTATGTGTGAAAAGAAAAAATGTGTGACAGAAAAAAATCAAGATCCAGCTTCCATTTTCAGTCATTCCTTAATTTGTGTCAGGCTTCCCCAAAATGGACTATTTTATATAGTCACATGGTAGGCATGTCATGAGCAGAGCTCAGGGGTCAGGGGTCAGACTAGATGGCCTGGGAGACCCCTTCTGAGACTCTGCTTCTATGTTTCTATATCTATATTTTGATTTGTTTTTAACATTGCCCTTTCCTTTGCACATCTGTCATTTTATTTCTATTGATTTATTAGGAATTAGTGAACTATTAACTGCTTCAAGCAGAGCAAGTATGAACTAGTGATATAAAGCAAGAGAAATTATTACTTAAGCTATTTATAAATTTTGGTCAAGGTTTGTTCATCAGGCTTTTCTATACAAGACATTTATCATGAGTTCAATTTTCCCTACTTGTGGACATTTATTGGGTTCCTTAGATAATTCAGTGATCCTCTAGAGTCATTTCTGTGTCATTTCTGCATCCTTTGGTGAGTTATTTAGATCAGGGATAATGTGGCATTTAATTGTGAAAGGAAAAGAAAGTATAATTTCCTCTTGTATATTTACACTATTCTGCTATACCACAGTGCCACCTAGATGTTATGTAGCAAAAGAGCAGGAAAGGAAACACTCAGATCTCAGTTCTCAGACAACACCACAAACAGATGCAGAAGATGAACAACCAATCCACAGGCTTGTATAGAGAAGCTCATAGTCCAAAATGGATCTGTTTGGGGAATGGAGGTGGACTCCCAAAACCTGCACTCAGGTAGCCCCTTAACATTGAAATTCCAGCAATTTTACTAGAAACTGGATTTGCATTTTCCCTCACCAGGGAGTCCCCATCATTCCCTGAGCAACCACTAGTATATGACAACCTGGATCCTCTCACCACTGCAGTTGTTACAGTCTTGGCCTTTGAGATCTGCCCACTCTTTTTTTCTTTGGTTATTCTGCATAACAGTGAGATCCTAAATGAGCAACAGTCTCCAATAAAACAGAGGCAGGGAAGTACTTCAGGAAATCAGCTCCACAAAATGGCCTCATGTGGTGCCACTGATTGTTGAGCACTTGTCAGCAGCAGGCGCTCCGAAAATGCCTCTGTCTGCATCCAGTGACTAAACCAAGAAAAATGCCAATCATTCCTGTCAAGGCAAGGCAGCTGGTAGCAGCCATTTTCTGTAAGGTGTGTGTGAGTTACACATACTTTGGGGAAATATATTTATCTGGCTTGCTGCACATAATATTTGGCTACCTCAGAGAAAGTTAATCAAAGAAGGCCTATCAAATCCTGCACTATAGGTGCCATGATATCCTCAACTTATGCTAGTTGTAAAAGTTACTACAAGTGCAGTCCCACACAAAGCCACTCAGACACAAGGCACCTCGCAGTCACGCTGGCTCAGCATGCTAGGAACTGTAGCCCTTTATTCTGTCTGCGTATGCATCAGCTTGCACTGTAAGTCACACAGAGCACTGTCAAGGCTGGAAGATACACTAGCATCAAGGAACACATCGTAGCCTGACTACATCACACCCATGTTACACAAGTGCTACGTAACCGACGTTATGCTGATGCCAGAGCCTATTTCCACAGCAGAACTATGATCTGCTGATCAAGAAAAATGCTTTTTTAAAAATTCTCTAACTGGATGCATACATATTCATGTGACGTTTCTAAACCATTGATAACTGATGGACTATGAGATACAGCATAAAAATGATCTATGGTGCCATCAAAATGGATAGACAAAGTCCCTCTGTCAGGAGAAGGAGGGGCTCACTCATCTTCCAGTGGCAGCTATTGGAGAGTCGCCAGAGATGGCGGGGCATGGCTGGGAATCTGCTTGGGAGGAACAAGGCGTGGGACTCCGTCGGCGGGAATGCGCAGGCGCACGCACGGCTGCGCGGGACTGGTGGCCGGAGCAGGGGCAACTGTGTTGGGGAAGGGCCGAGACAAACAGGAGGAGGGAGAGCGTGAGCGAGAGAGCAGAGGAGGGAAGGAAAGGACGAGCAGAAGCAGCCTTTGGGGGAAAGCTGGAAGTGGCTGGCGTTGCTGCAACGCGCAGACGGCCAGAAAGGAGCAGCAAGGGCAGGCCCTGAGCCCAAGACACGCAGCTCCCCGCTGCCCCAGAGGCGACGGCGCTCTTTGCCTTAGAACCAGGGGCGAGGAAGGGTCCAGGCGAGGAGAGGGCTTTGGTGTTTCCACACATAAAAGGACCTGCCAGGTGAGCTTTCTTCCTCGAGTTTTACGTGGAAAAAGGTGCCTTCAACGCGCCCCTGCCTACTAATCCTGTTACACCCTCCTAAAGGACTTTTGGGTCTGCAGGGGGATGCATTCAGACACAGCTCTATTCTCATAGGTTAAGAAGAGAACCCAGGTTTCAATGAAATACTCTCCCTTGCGAAATCCTCATGAGGTCCGTGATAATTCACCAAGCATGTTGCCAGAGCTGTTTGCCAGACTTTCCTGACCCAACTTGGTAAAGCGAAACCACTGAATGATTTCAAGATGGGCCGCTACTAAGTAGAGCTATAACAAGTCCTTGTCCATTATTTTTCTGCCATCACTGTCATAAATGGACATAAGGCAGAGCAGATGAAGCAGATGAACAGGTTGAGAAATAATATCCTTCCTTATTCCAAAAATCTGAGGCTAGAATACATAAAACCTCGAAGCAAGTCCACCGTAGATGCATCTGTAACACTATCAGTAATGCAGACCTTGCCTCTTTTTAATTGTTCTAAGAAAAGTACAATGAAACAATAACCATGCCTAAGCTATAATCTACGAATCTGTATTTCATGGATTTATTCATCCTGTTCTGTTTTTACACTTAAACATGCCTTCCTATTCTTGTGTGTTGCTGAATTTGCCAAGAAACCCTGCTGCTGTTACGCATGCCTTCCAGTTCACTCTCAGATATGCAGGCAGCAGGGGAAGGGGGTATCCCAATTAAGTATCACTAAGGCATTCAGTAAAATAGCTTTGCACCTATAGACTGAGGCCTTTTGAAACAGCAAAATCTATTCAATGGGAGTCATTTTTTCTGGATTAACTATCTGCTGACTATCTTTTCTGGATTAACTATCTGATCAGAACTCATCTTCTCCTTGCAGAACTGATATTTATTTGCCTGCATATGGACAAAAGTACCATGTGAATATTAAGTCCTGGACACCATATTGCAAGGTGCTTGAGGCTAACTTCAATCATTCATAGTGTGGTCACATCCCACTCCCCCAAACCTTCATTCAGATCTTTCAGTCCTTGGTATGGGGGTTGTGCTACCAAGGGGAAGAGATCCCTCGTTCCCCTTTATTTCCAAAGATATGGGAAAAATAAATGGTTGGCGTTTGAGACCACACTGACATTTCAGACACTGAAGTTCTAATGAGAGTTTATTTGCTTTTATAAAGTTGAATCTCTAAAGTCAATTCTGTGCAGGCTACCCATGTGCAGCTATTATATAATGCTGAACAAAAACCCAAACCCAGTAACCCCAAACATTAACCTCCATGAGCTTATTTCATGTATTACTCTCACAACATAAGCAGCACATTAATTCCATTACATCAGACACCCAAGGCAGAGTTGGATATGCCTGTCTGCTGCTGAAATAATGAAATTACTGAAGGTACATACATTGATAAAAGCATTTCAGAGACATTAATGCCATTTGAGGTCAGGAGTGAGCAGCAAATCCTTTCTATTTTTCTCTATGCTTCTAATAATTGTAACTTTTAATATATGCTTTTTAGTACTACCTATGTCAGGGGGACAACAAAGCTTCTGAAAGCATTTGGGAAATATTATCCACCTATTCATAGCAGTATCTCATAAAGTGTTCTTTCCATCCATTTGGAGCACTAAAAACCTCTCTGCCTCTCTCTCTCTCTCTTTCCAGACCAATAGTGAAAACTCTCTGGGCAGTTCACAACAATTCATACCATTATAAATCACAAATAATATAGATAATAAAATACAGTATAGAAAGTCAGTATACAGACTTTAAAACCATTTAGTACACAATCCAAGGGGATGCCCATAGCCTTCCAAACCTAGAGGTTCACATGCTCCCTGTGTACATTCAAAGCCACAGACCCTTTTTGCAAAATGTTCTTTATTGGCTAAAGCTTTTTCCAGAAGGACAAATGCCCAGATGAATCTCCGAGCATACACAAAGCAGTTTGTTGAACCCAATCTAGTATTGACTTCCAGGAGCCTTCCTTATGAGCAGGCCTGGGCCCCATCCCTTTGGGAGGGGCCTTCTGAAAATGAACACACCTCCTCTGTGTATGGCAATCCTCTAATTTGACTGTGCTGCTCTGCTAACACTGCATCATGGGTCAAAAGTCAGGACTGCCTGGTCTGTCTCTGAGAAAGTCCCCTGCTCGGAGCCCCCTCCCACCAGCTGTACATCCAAATATGAGGGTCCCAGAACTTAAGACCTGTTAACAAAGGCAGCTTATAACCAGCCAAAACAGGTTTCCTACAAGTGGGGAAGTATTGCCCCAGAGTTTTATAGAGATGAAGAAGCACCTGCAGCTGATTTACCCAAGAGGTGTGGTTTGCACAGGTGCTCCCCCTGCGGTTCCCTCCTCCTCCCAGAGCGTGTGGTGGACCCAGGGTGGACCCCTGCCTGCTGCCTGGTGCATTGCTGCAGTCCCCCCTGCAACAGCAGTGTTGGTGGTCGTGGTGATGGAAGCCCACATGCTGGTTTCTTTTGCTCACATGTGATTGCCTTCTTTCACATCATGTAAAATTATGGATAAAGAAAGTAGATTCTTATATTGTACTTGCTTCCTCATGAATGTATTGATGCAAGCAAACCTAAACAGACTGAAGGTAAATCCAGCTCACTAAGTGTTCCCACTGTTTATAATGAATGCATGCCATTATCTGTTTAATGTTCACCTTTCCGTCAAGACAGCTTTCAAAATAAAAATTGCTCAAAGCAGTTATAAAACCAAACAAAAATTGAAATGCATTTTAGATGTTGCAGAAGCATCAGGTTGGGGCAATGCACATCTCAGCTACCATGCTAATGGAAACTTCCCAAAAGCTTTCCAAAGAAGCATAGCCTGAATGCTGGATAACATGTCAGGCATGAGGGTGCAGGCCAGCATCGTATCCCAGTTATTCCACTCTTCCTTCCTCACATGGATGCTGAGCTATAGGAGCTTTTGATGGCATTCTCTGAAGCATCCCAGACATGTGGCCATGTGAGAGAATGAAAGAAACTGCACATTTCCAAAGGCTAAGCATCCACGCACTCTCCTGTCCTCTATGAAAGAGGATGCTGCAGCAATGACGCCTACCCATCTTTTTCAACACAGACATTTCTTAAAGCTTATCTCAGCTTTTCAGATTGTACCTCCACATCTCTCCTGGATTTCTGTGAACCTCTGAGCAGCTTCATATGTAGCTCACACAGATATATGAAACATTTGTGCATGTTCACGTCTCTGTATTTATTTGTTTAATCTATCCTTCCAGTTCAGAGCCACCATTTAAGACTATAGTGTTCCTCAAATGGTTTACAGTATAAAAACATGAGTTTTTTTTTAATAAACAGTGGCCATATTATCTTTCATATATGAGTCACATTATTTCAGTTGGCTGAACAAGCACACACACGCACACAGCATATGCAAATGCATTGCTACAAGATGGGGAATAGGTGGCTCAACAAAACTGAAAAAGACTTTGGAGTTATTGTGGACAATGTGACGCAGCTGCAAAAGGCAAATGCTATTTTGGGATGCAATAATAGAAGTATTACTTCCAAATCATGAGAAGAAGTAGTTCCCCTTTACTTCTCACTAGTCAGACTTCACCTGGAATTCTGGTCACCAAGGTTTAAGAAAGAAGCAGATAATTAGAAAGGGTGCAGAGGAGGGCAACAAAAATGATCCAGGGTTTGGAAACACTCCCCTATGAGGAGGGAAAACTGAGCTGGGGACATGATATTCCTCTATAAGTACCTCAAAGGCTGTCACAAAGAGGAAGGTCAAGATCTCTTCTCACTCATACCAGAGTATAGGACACAGACTAATCAATTCAAGATGTGATAACCCACATTCAAGCTAGATATCAGGAAAAGTTTGCTCAGTGCCAGAGCAATACGGCAATGTGCCAGTTCCCTAGAGAAGTCGTGGGCTCTTTCACACTCCAGACAGTCAAGGTGGGACAGCCATCTGAGTGGGATGGTTTAAACTGCTGTCCTGCACCAGGAGGGGGTTGGACCTGATGGCCTTCACGGCCACTTCCAATGATGCTATTGAAGAATTCTATGAATATCACATGACCCCATATGTGAAAATTACTAGTATGTGTTTGTTCACAAGTAGTGTTTATTTGGTGCCCATAGGAAAAATGCACATTTTTAGCAAAATGATTTTGTCACTTTTTATGCAGATAGGCTGGAAATGCCATTCCTGGAGGAGAAATGGCACCACAGACATTGCAGGTAAGAGCAGAAGATTGCCTCAGTTCACAGGTCGGGGGAAAGAGCTTGAGATGATGACCATTCTGTTCCAGGAGGAACCTGTTTCAAAATACATTGATAGAGTCTGCCTTGGAGCTCAAGGCAGTTGTTTCCTTGGATACGAAGCGTCAGTGCAGGACCCACTCATCAGCTATTTACCACCTGCTTTTCTACCAGCTTCGTGATTCTCTCTCAGTTAGCACTTGAGCAACATTGATTTACTCCTCATATTGCAGCCACTCAATAAGACCCAGGCTTCTCATCTTGTCCAGCTTGCTCTTTCAAAACCAGACCATAGCATCTAAATTGGTGTGCTTTCTATGATATCACAGCCCTCCCACAACTTCCTTGGTGCTGCCAGGTTCCAAGGGGCTGATCTAATTGATTTTCTCATACTCTGACTCAGTCCTGAGGTGGCGCCGGCACAGAAGGGTAGAAGTAGACTAACTAGCTTCTGAGTTGTCATTTAACTCTGGGTCTAATTCTGATGTTTCTGAGGACAGTCTGGAACCTTCAGCTATTTCAGAAGTTGGCAGGAAGATTCTTGACTGGATTCATGGTGTATCGAGAGCTTATGACTCCCTTTTTGGAACAGCTTTGCCGGCTGTACAGTAACATACGTCCTTCCACCAAACTGGAGGCATCACATATACAGTGGTACCTTGGCTCACAAGCTTAATCCATTCCAGGACTCTGGTCGTGACCCAGATTGGTCATGAGCCAATTTCCCCATAAGGTTCAATGTAAATAAGGTTAATCCGTTCTGTAACTATTTTTTTTTAATCAGAAAAATGTGAAGCAAAGTGACAAAGAACAACAAAGATCGCCAAAGATCGGGGGGGCCATCTCCCCCGCCCACACACCCCGCGCACAAGCGCAGCCATCTCCCCGCCCACCCCAGCACGACTGCGATCGTGCCCATCATCCCTGCATGCGCCCATCATCCCATCATTCATTCTCCTCTATTCTGCATTAGTCAGATCTCACCTAGTATACAGCATTCAGTTTTGAACTTGCAGGTTTAAAAAGGATGCTGATAACTGGAGAGCATTCAGAGGAGGCCAACAAAGATGGTACAGGGCCTGGGAACTAATTCGTATGATGAGAGGCTGCAGGAGATGGGCCTGTTCGGTCTTGAAAAAAGAAGACTACGCGGCTGTCACAAAGAAGAGAGAAAAGACCTCTTCTCACTCATTCCAGATTGTAGGACATGGAACAATGAACTTAAATTTAGTAGACCAGGTACAGCCTGGACACAAGCAAGGATTTCCTGACTGTGAAAGCAGCATGGCAGTGGAACCATCTGCCAAGAGAGGTTGTGTGCTCTTCTGCAGTGAGTCTTGCAAGAAGCAATTGGACACTTACCTGATCAGGATGTTGTAACTGGTGTGCTGCACCAGCAGGAGGTTGGACTCCATGGCCTTCTTGGCCCCTTCTGACTGTATTATTCTGTGATTCTGTGCAAAAGTGCACGCCCACCTTTTTTCTAAGGCAAAGGGAGTTTTGACACCTTTGCAGCTACTTGTCAAAATTCTGAGTCTCTTTTAAAAAGGGAGTTGAGTGGGAAGGGGGGTCTGGACATCCACAGAGAGAGGTCCTAGTCCAAAATCCACCATTTCCCACTCTGCAAAAATAAATGGATAAGGCTGGGGAACCACAGGCAGTCCCTCCACAATGCACCACATGGGGAACTGCTTGTAACTGTCTCAATGAGGACCTCCATTTTTCTTCCCCCACAAAAAGTTGAAATGCAGCAAGCCCCATAACAGCTTGTAGCAGCTCTGTGTGTCTGTGGGGGGGGGGGGGAGTTTGTTCCTCCCACATTGCCCCCCAGGATACTTTCAGGAGGACCCGGGGGATGAGGCTGGAGGAGGGGGCCAACAACCCATATTGAGCCCAGGCATCTGTCGGGCTCACTGTGGTTCCTATGAAAACCAGTCCACCATGGCTTATTGCCCATGATGAGTTGACATGGTGTGCGAATGCAGCTGATGAATCCTATAAATGATTATTAGCCCTGAAGTACTATTGTGCAACTAAAATAGTCAATACACAAGTGGCCAGTGATCTGTTCTTCCAACTCTTGGAGAGGAAGCATCTCTAAAGCAGCCACTTGGTGCCATGTTTCTAAAAGAAGGAGTGAGGGTAGAGGAAGAGCAAGACTGCACTCATATGGAACATTGTGGAGAGAGCTGAGTATTCATGGTATTGAGGAAATGAGTTTCTTTCAGAGAGGCTCTCTACACTTTAATTGTTCTATACAATTATGGTGGCAAAGCTGGGTCAAGCTGACCCAGTTGCATATCAGAATTGCAAAGCTAGGTCAGGCTGACCTGTAGCTCATTCTATTTATGTATGCACAATGCATCTCCAGGGAACTTGTATCAGTGCCCTTTGCAATGTCAAATTCCACGCTCCTCTGAACAGGAAAAAAGAGAGTATTCAATTACGGATATACCAAAATACTATTTTATCTATTTATTTATTTGGAAGATGTGTATGCTGCCCCATTCGCATAAGCCTTGGGGCGACTTCCATCACATAAATAAATATATATCTATACAAATGCATAAAATACTGGAGACTTCCTGGCATAAAAATTGAAAATCAATAAATAAAATCAACAATTAAAATAATGTTTAAATAAAAAGGTCTTGGCCTGGCACCAAAAAACAAATAACAACGGCGCCAGGTAGACCTCTCTGGGGAGCGTGTTCCATAAGTTGGGTGCCACCGCAGAGAAAGCCCTCCTCCGAGTACCCACCCTCCCAATATCTTTCACGGAGGGTTCCCGGAGAAGGGCCTCTGCTGCCGATCTCAATACTATGAGATTTCATACTATGAGCATGAAAGGTCTCCTGCCAGACCACACCAAGGCTCTTTAGTGAGGTAGGCAATGTGCGGCCATCCCAACATGGTTGTGATTGAACTGCAGTTGCCTTCATCCCCCACCATTGCCTGTGCTGACTAACCAACCTCATAGACCTCTAGTGCATGGAGAACTAGGTGGTTTTCATCCGACAGCTTCGGTGGAGAGGGGGCCCAGCTTTCTCACGGTGTATCATTCCCAGCCAGACAGTGCAGGTTCAGAATGTGAAATAAGCCGGGTAGAAGAGCAGAAGGAGTTGGCAGGTGTGAGCTCAGGCAGTGACTGAGAACCAAGTCCCTGGGCATGGTGGGAGGAGAGTGAATTCCTAGACCCAGTGAGGTGGCACCAGGCCACACCTGTGCACTGATTATGTTCGATCAGGCATCCCCACCATTTGACCTGCAAGCAGCCACCCTCCCTCAGGATGGAGTCAAGCCCCTGAGAAACGGAAGGGAGGAGGGGGCCATTTTGAATTGGAATCAGCTTTTCATATGGGCAGAAACTATCACAACTTTAATTTTTTGCAACTTAACACTTCCCATAGAAAATGCCCTGTATCACTACAAATCCTATTAAGGTCTGGTAAAGGACTGTATTTTATCAACTTTCATTTTGGTCTGCTGGAAAGGAAAAGGCAGGAAGAAATGTGCTTATGGCAGCTTCCTTTGAATAGGTTGGGTAAAAAGGCCTGGTTCCGTCAAGGAGCAGAGAAGAGATCACACATAATTTTTGAGCCCCTCCTTCTTGAAGGAGGGCATCCCACCTTTGAAAATCAGTGCTATGTATCTATGAAAGGTTCTATCATCTATGAAAGGTTGAGGAGTAGATTATGACTGGACTGAATTTCTATGCAGATATTACTTTGTTGGAAGACTTAGATCTTTGCCCATTATGGCTTATGCAATCAGCCAGAGCTGGGTTGGGTACCTGGACCTCTGTGGTGGTTAATGCTTTCTTGAGGCTTAGTGAGGTTCCCACTACTCCAGGCAGCATCAGGTGATATTGAATGCTTAGATCCATGAAACCAACAAAGTTTCAGACCTAACCATGGGATGGAAACAGGCTTAGCCACCTTGGCTGATGACTTGGGCTAGAGAATGGATATGGTGAGTGCAATCCTATTGGTTCTTCTGGGACTTTTCAGCAGTTTTAGCTAGTTTCGGCCATGGTATCTTCTGGATCTTTTAGCTGAGTTCAGCTGAGGAGATATCAGTTTTAAAATAGCTTGAGAAGCAGTCTCAGAAGACGGTGCTGTGGGGTACCTGTTTGGGGTTCCTTTCTGTCCCCCATGCCTTTTAACATCTATGTGAAGCCACCAGAGGACATATTCTGGAGGTTTGGAGTGAAGTACCAGTGTGTAGATGATGCAGAGCTTTGCCTCTCATTTCCACTGCCCTATCCCAGGGAGACTGTCAAACCCACCCCCAGGGTCTGGATTCTGTTTCGAGGATGGATGTGGTTAAATAAGCTGAAATTTAATTCAGATAAGACAGAGCTACTGTGACTTGGGAAACCCGCTGCTCTGGAGGGAGGTTCACCACTGGTCTTAGGTGGGTTGCATTCTGCCTAAAAGACCAACAGCACGTGCTGGGAGTCCCCTGGATGCTGAGCTACCTGGGGAAGCCCTGGTGGCTGCGGTGTCCAGGAATGCACTGCACTAGCTTCAGGTGCTGGATACAGCCCTATCTGGAGAAGACAGAGCTCACCTCAGACCCCATGCATTAGTGGTGTCCAGGTTGGGTCACTGGAACACACAGTAATGTGCATAGGGCTGCCTTTGCAGATGGTCTAGAAACTTCAGCTGGTACAGCATGTGGCCACCCAAGTATTGCTGGGGCAAGGCATACAGCAACTGTACCACACCAGTAAAATGCTCTCTGGGAATTTTAGAGTCTTTGGGGGACTGAATTATTCAAAGGACCACCTTTACTCATATCAGCTTGTCCACACTTTAAGGTCAGCAGAAGAGTCCTTTTTCATTCTCTCACCTGTGAGGGTAGTTGGGTGGGTGACTACACAGAAGCCTTTTCTGCAGTGGTCCCTATCTCTGGAATAAGTTGCCATTAGGGATCCACCAGGCCCCATCTCCGCAAGGTTTCGAGGAAGCCGGAACGCCTCCTACTTCGCACTGGTCTCCCCCTGATTATGTTTTATTGGGATGCGCTGTAGCTGCAATTTCTTGTGCTGGTGCTTGTTGATTTTCCAGATTGCTGCTCTTATTGTTTTTATTTACTCTATTGATTTTTGCTATTGCTCCCCACTGACTTGGGAGCATTCCTCCTGGAAAGGCCGCCAAGAAATATTTTAAATAAATAATAAACCAGCAGTGCTACATTGTGAAAGAAGGACAGCTGTTCTAGTATGAGGGCCATGCTCCTTTCAGAACAACATAGTAACATTTATTTGCACATGATTCTGCGCTTGGGTGCATGCTTTTCTTTAGCTACCGCCCCTTCTCTCCTATATGCACTTCTTAGCAATAAACACCTTGGCCCTCCTCGGATCCCTCCTCCAGTTGTAGAACCAGGTTAAGGCAAGCAGCTGGCCATGAGCTGGAATGTCTCCATATTCTGAAAGGCAAATGCCCAGTGAGAAACCTGCCCGTCAACCAGTAGAATTAGATAGGATGAAGAACAGAAAAGGCTAGATGACACAGAACTGAACGTGGGTAAATTGACTATTAAAACATCATTCTTCACTGCACAATCTTTGGATCAAAAAGATAAATAAGGAAATATATAATGGAAATGTTTACACAGCCATTGTGCATGATTCATTCCAGGAGAACTGTTAGACTAAATATAGAGGTTATTGATAGGGGGCATTATAAACCTTGACGTAGGAACAACCAGTTATGGTTACACAAAGTTTTAATTGGGAGATTAACTGTTGCAGACAGAGTTGAGTTTCTTAAAACTTTAGAGCAGGAGGTGGGATTAAAGAGATGAGGACTACAACTTTAAAAATTGTGTCTATATGAGAGACTCTGCTGCTTAATAGCTCCAATAGATCACATGTTAAGATGGTTTGTTTGTTTCACCATATCCAGTATGTCTCCAGCTAAGTCAATTTCTCAGTGGAGGCAGTACTGCAAAAATAATGCTGGTGGACCTGGATAGCAGATGAAGCAGGGATGGTGAGACAAGATGGTTGTGCTGTGAAGGACACTGAGAGAGCAGCTGGACGATCAAAGGGGAAGGAGGAGAGGAAACAGCCAAGCCAGTTATGTGTTGGGCACACTCTGTGTTGCTCCATGAACAATCCACCCTGGGTAGCTTATTTGTAGCCTGGCTTCCTGTCACATGCAAAATGGCCACAAGTGGCTCTCCAGAGCTTCAGGCTGGGGTTTTTGCAGCCCCATCTTGGGGTGCCAGTATTGAATCTGGGACCGTCTGCATGCAAAGCAGGTGCTCTGCTCAGAGCCGAGTGCATTGACTGTATTTGCGTTCATAGTCATCAGCCAGATAGTGGAAGTACAACCTGTCGAAAGAAGGAGCAAGTCAAGCCTTGACTGCTCTTGATTGCTCTTTCTGTCTAGAAGGAAAAAGTCAAAATGCATTCTTCAATGCCAATCTTTCTTTTATTGAGCAAATTCAGCAAACAGTGCCTGCTACTGTGAAACACAAAACAAACAGGAATCACATTGGCTCCAGCATCACCAAGAGACAAGTGGATATATTTACTCTTGATCTTAAAACTAAATGGTAATGGCAAATAGCCTAGTGCTACACACTGCATACAGGGCATCACAGTGAAAATGAAATATGTACACCAGGTTCGCGCTGATGGCCTCTTAAGCCATAGAAAGAGTGATGCAAATTGTATTTTCTATCTAAATAAAATATCTAAATTTGCTGTAACACACTGCTACATTATTATGCATTCCACATGTGCCCTGGTAGATGAATATGTGCTCAGATGTCCTCATGTCACGTGCCCAGGAATATCAAAAAGTTATCCTGTGCATGGACTATATTGCTCAAGCAATTAAGGCCATAGGGTAGAAGTCAGATTTAGTAATACTTAGACACATAAATCAATAAGAACTTAATCATGAGCTACTCAAGTTCCATTTATTCAACTATTCAAAGTATGACTAACTCTGGATCCAGCCCATAATGTTGTCCATAAAAGCTTTCTTTCTTTTTGCACCAATGCTAAATAAATCCATCTGATTGTGCTAGGCCCTATACAATTCTACCTAAAAGCATGGATTTTGTCTCCAAGGATTCACATCTGAAAGATTGTTAAATGAGATAGACTGAACTCTTGTTATGTAAGCTTCAAATATATAACCAAAGAATTGTTATTGAAATACTTCATATTATACATTAAATCATATTTCATAGCCCAGTGTTTAAACCATTCAATTATCAAAATGTCATACATGTTTTCTGAGCCACTTGGATGAATGAGGTCAACTATACACACAATCTCCATAAATGTAGAATATACATTGCCAACATCTTATTATACAATTCAAAACACATCAGCCATCCAGCAGTGTGCTTTCATACTCTGCCAATATCACGTGATTGATTTCTTGCAAAATTATAGCAGAAGGAGGCCTGTGGAGAAAATAACCTGAAATTCCGGTAAAGCAGATCAACAAATAAGCAAAACCACTGGCTGCTGCCGGCTGCTGCTCTTGCTGTTTTGCACATCCACATACATGAAAATACCTTTTTTTAAAGCCTAGACCTGCATGATGTATGCACAGTATGCATGCATACTAAAAAATAAATCCCTAACTCCTTTCTAAGCGTACACAGAGTTCAGCCAAAGGCAGTGAAGATGAGTGGTTTAAATGGGATTTCTGGAGAAATGGTGATTCTTTGGATAGACCAATGAAGCATAAGATGGAGGATGCCTAAACCTACCTGTCAACTCTGTTCAAAACCTGCCAGAGCCAGACTGGGGACATGGGTAGGGAGTCCTCAATCTAGCTTTCTAAAGTGTACTCCCCAGTTCATTTGCTCACAATCGGCAGCTTATGCTAGCTGCAACCCACACCAAGCAAATACCACCTCCTAAGATAATTGTGTGTATACATATATGTATATTTTTATATATAGTCCACTCCAATCTAGAGGATTCATGGCTGAACCCTTACAACTGAAGTCACTGCCGTTATCTGCTATAAAGTCATTTCCTGTCCAGTATGTGTTGAGTTTTGCCCCATAGAGCCATCTACGGCACATGAATTTCTGACACATCCTCTGCTTTTGGGCTGCATTGGCTGAAACCATCTGTCAGTGCTTACATTTTAAAATCTCATCATATTTTATAAAAGCCAAATGCACTTAAGTCCAAATCCTTGCCAAGTCCAAGGAATTCAGTCTTTGATTACAGCCTCGCACACGAAGCAAAAGTGTGGTTCTAAGTGACATTGAAAGTGATGAAAGAGTTGGCAATTTTCTCTTGGAGACTCAGCCGCTCTGCCTCTCCCCATGTCTGGATTGGGATCTGGCAGCAGCTGGAAGCCCTGGCCTGGGCAGGCTCATGTACATGGATCACCTCTGTCAGATCTGCCTCCAAGATGCTGACTGTGTGGGTCACCTGTGCCACATGAACCTTGTTGTTCACTCTGTTGTGCAAGAGACAACTGAAAATCTTCTTGAATCCCTTGCGAAAATGCTTGGATACCAGAGCATAGACAATGGGATTGACGCAAGAGTTGGCATATGAAATCAGGTGAGAGAGAATCCTAAGCACATAGGTAGCGTTGTTCAGTGGGAAATAGCCAAACCAAAACCAGAGGATGACCACATGGTGGGGCAGCCAGCAAAGGCAGAACAGAACGGCGACAATGATGATCATCCGAGTGACCTTGCGCTTGCCCTTTTTGGAATCGGACATGTCCTTGATGGGGTCCACTGAAGTCCAGAGGTACCGGATGGTCCTCACGTAGGTGAAGCTCAGGATCACCACTGGAATGACGTAGCTGAAGACAAATGTGCAGAGGTCCATGATCTTGCGTCGAGGGACTTCCCAGATGGGATGGCACACGGTCACATTGGCTACCTGGAACTCTTGGTAGTAACTAATGTAAGGCCCAGAGAAGATGAAAGAAAGGCCCCAGATGAGACAAATGGCCATGAGTGCATTTCTGGGAGTCCTTAGTTCTCTTGAATGCAAAGGGTACCTTATCGCCAAGTATCTAGGCAGGCAGTAGAAAAGCAAGAAAACAATTATACTGAGGAAGCAGTACATTTTTGTAAAGAAATCTAGAAAAGGTGCCACCCAAGTTAATGGGTGGCAATTACAATGCTAAACACACTAGCCAGAATAGTATCCTGAACAAAGGAGATGTGGCAGGAGGAGTTTCGTCCTGACATTGGAAAAATGCTTATGACGATTTAAAACTTCAGTATCATACCTTAGAGCTCTTTAACACACTGCGTCCTTCTGAAGAAGCTGCTTAAGTAATGTGGAATATTGCATGGCAAAAAAAGGGGGGGAAGATGGTGAGGAAAGGAACCTTGCCGGAGGGTGTTAGGGAGCAGGAGAGAGGAGTACAGCCAGGGTGCAGAATGCTAGGCCTGGGGGGCAAACCCAGCCTGCCTACAGTTCCCATCAGGACCTTCAGGGCTCTGTGGGTGGCCACACCCCCTCCTCTGGCTCCACCTCCTTTCCCCTGACCACCAATTGTACAGGTTTTCCTGGCTTTTGTGTGGGGTTTTCCCCCTTCTGCAAGGTTGATTCTCTCTTCAGGCTTAATTTCTGGCAAGAAGGGCTCAACGTTAAAGCAGGCTGGTATTTTCACCTTGCTGCTTTGCCCCTTGGAGCCATTCCCAACTGGAGGACGGCCCCCAAAAGCGTCTCTGAAATGGAATGAACCCATGCCTACCATGTGCTGTACATGCACATGGCAGGCATGTCATCAGCGGAGCAGGCAGGAGCCGGGATCAGACTAGATGGCCTGGGAGGCCCCTTCTGACTTTTTCTGTTTCTATGTTTCTGGCTGACAGAGCTTCAACATCGCTGCTGCATGGGGTGTGGACAGAGACCTCTTCTAAGGGCAGCCCTGCTTCATTCAAGGTGATGTGTCTTGCCCCACAGGCTTGCTAAGCAAGCCGCAGTGACGCCAAGGCTCCTGGGGCTTCATCTTCTGCATGGGAAAGCAGGGGGTGGCTGACAACATCTCAAGCAGCCAGGCAGGGAAGCCCCCTCCAGCTAAGCTTCTGGTGCAGGCATGTCTGTTTGGTGACATTATAAGGTGTGTGAAATTCAAAATGTTAGTGGCTATCATGGTTTTGACTCTCTGTTGTTACTAACCACCCAGACACCATATTGCAGGAGGGTGGGGTGTATTTTCAATACAAAAACCAAGCAAGGAGTAAAGAAGACTAGAAGGACTATTCTCTAGGAAAAGGGATTACAGCACACTCTTTTCCTCTTCTTACACTGGTGCCCTCTAAGTCCCCGTGTGCTGGCAGATGCTGACCACAGCCCGACACCCAGGGATGCACACAAGTGTAGCAGCACCACATGTCCATGCCACCATTTTGCAAGTACAGTTTTGTGGGGAAACAGAAAGACTTGGTGTGAACCCTGCATTTGCTCCAATCTTGCCCTTGGGAACAGCATAATATTCTGTCTCCAAAAGAAGTAGTTTGAAGCCAATGGAGAAGCAAAACAAACACTGCTTCCAGCACCTCCGTGGACAGCACTTCCCAGCCAAAGCAGAGCACAGGATCCTCCTAATTCAACTGCCAAGAGCAGGAGGTTTCAAACAACAGTGAACATGTTGGGAAAGGCACAAGTCACATCACATCACTTTATCCTCATGCCTGGAGAACTTCATGGTTGTCACTATGAGCCATCTAATCATTCCTGACTTATGGCAACCCTCCTGGGGAACTTAAGAGCATTCAAATGGGAACCTTGGTGAATGGGCATTAGGCATTCCAAGGGAGAACTCTGTACACAAGCAAAAGCCCTTTATCCTACCAACAAATGTTGGAAGAACACTTGTGTTGCTTGTCTGCTTGGAACCTGTACAGGTCATGACACTATGGTGTCTTTCTGTCCATGGGGCGGTGGTTTCCATGTGAGGCAGGACAGTGAGATGTCACAAGCCCTGTTCAGACAACTGTGTGCGTCTAAAGAACAAACTTGTGCCTGGGATGGGAAGCCCCAGGCTTTGCCATCTGCAAGATGCATTTTCAAGCATGCATCTGCAGTGGGCCTGCAAGTGCACAGGCAGGGGCTGCAAACAATCAGGAACCCCAAAGAAACTGTTGTCTCCCTCTGCTGACCACTGACCCTCCCACACTTGCATGGGTGCAGTTGCCCTTGTTGGTCTGTGTGTGTGTGTGTGTGTGTTGCTTGCCACCACCCCATCCTCATTTGTACATTCATGGCACAAGCTCTACTGCTTGGACAGGCTGTGAGTGGTATTGTGCTCTTGCCAGATGCGGAATAGCTCCTTGCATGACAGGCTACACTCTCCTTTGGGCATTGGGGGTGCTCCTGTGGGCATTCTGGGCCTTCCTGTCCATCCCCTCTTGCTTAAAAGCATGTTGTTTAGCTGTAGATGTCACTTGTTGGGAATGCACAGAATGCCATCTATGGTTGCTTCCAATGCAGAATTTTATTGTGAGAACATCATGCGTCCTTCACAGACTTTTATAGAGGTCCAAGAATTCTTTCCTTGTTTCCCCTCTGCGTCTTTTCTCTGTTTTCTTACTATGGTAAAGCCATGAAGGAAAAAGAGATGAAACAACAGCACTGTGTCTTTTGATGGCAAGCACACTGCTTGGAAGCTCCCTACATCACTCAGAGGTTGCCTTCTTAATGGCTGTTGGATTACTTTGTTAGTTTTAGAAACTTGCCAGGCTAATTGGCAATTTTTAGGATAAAAGCTCTTAAATCTTTATAGGCATATAATTTATGGCTACTTAGCACAGATGTCCATGGATGTAAATGCACATACACGGAGGTTGGGGGGGGGGGTCCTCTTTCTGCAGGAGAATTTGGTACCATTGGTCAGTCACCTGAATTTAAAGATGCTCACTTTTCTCTTGTCTGCTGGAAAATTACTACTGCCTTTTCATTCAGTTTATCAAAAAGCTTTCCTCATTTTTAATGTGTAAAAAAATTATGGCAGACAAATATCTCAACTCTATCACTCTGTTTGCTTGTCTGTTCAAAAATAAGATTGCTTGGTTTGATCACAGACCACCTTTGTGAAGCACAAAAGTAACTTTAATTTTCTGCTTGCTCTTCTGACAGCTGTTCTGTTTATATTGCTTCCTCCTATTCTTTGGTTGGAACACACAGTGTAATTTCTGGGTATCTTCTGAGAGAAATATTTTTTTATTATGTGTAACATGCATGTAAAGTTTACGTTGACCCAAATGTACACTTGATTTTTTTTCTGCTTTCCATTCACATTAACAGTGGTTACAAGTTTGTGTAAAAAGCACAGGAGGTGCTCAGCAGCTCTTTCAGCCCTGTCTCGCTTGTCTCCACCAGCATACTAGCCCAGCTCTTTTGCTGCAATGAGTCCTCCTAAATTTAATGACATAAGATGTGCTTTATGAACGTATTTGATCCTTCAGACGAATGGACAAAGTGGGCATAGATGAACTTCCTGTATTGTTGGATGTACAATTTCATACTAAACTGTAAGTATGGAAAGCCAACATGAACAATAAAAGGATTTTGCTTAAGAACCCTTTATAATGCATTGATGTTTTTGTACACATATGTGTTATAATGTAAACAGATGATGGTGACATATTTGCATATGAATGCAAATACATACCCACTAGACAGCTAAGATCAGCTAAGGCTGTCCATTGAGTGTACAAGTAATAGAAAATAAAGGCTTCCGCCACATGATAAGTGATGCTGTTCTAAGTAAAACACTATAAACCAACTATAGCTCTTTTTTAATGCCCCCAATTTTCAAACACACCTATCCCAACACAGCTAGATTGATCTGTGAGCAGACCTGGCGTTCTACGCACTGATTCCTTGGCAGGATTAGAAACTGCATGTGCAAACTGAATCGGCATCTGGAAGCCCCTATCAGTGGTGCACGTCAAGATGTGATACAGCTAACGCAAGCTCCCTCTGTCCTGCAGGGTGTAAATGAGGGTCTGCATTCCCATCTGCCTTGCACCATGGTGAGTGAAAATGTGCATTCCTCACCATCTCAGATATCTTGTTGGGCACAACAACCCGGGGGTTGGGATTGTTTATTGCTTTATTCTTTTCTTCCTTTTCAGAGACAAACAGAAGTAAGAGTTACATGTCTAATACAGTGGTATCCATCTGGGAATTCTTAGTTTCTGAGATCTTTTTAAAAATGGTGATTGCTTTACCTACTTAAATAGCTGCAGGTGCATATTGCAAGAGCTACTTGGTTCAAAAGTAGTAGTAGTAGTAGTAGTAGTAGTAGTAGTAGTAGTAGTAGTAGTAGTAATAATAATAATAATAATTATTATTATTAATAGAGTGTTATCTGAATATTCAAGGTGCTTCTCTATAAGCCCTTGCAACAGCCCTGGAAGGCAAGTCAGGATCTTCACTGTCACCATCATCATCCTTTCTTGCCAATGGGAGCTGCAGCTAAGAGAAAAGGAACTTTCTTTAAAGCCATCTAGAAAGTTCATCCTTGAAGCCAGAAGTTCAGGCTACACCACTGGTGCACATTTCTAGCCACTATGCTACACCATTGCTCAATTGTTTCACCCGTTCCCTCACACTCCTTCTGTAGAGCTGGCAAATCTGCACACACACTGCTGCTGACACATTTGCTCCTTCCTAGAATTCATCTATCTCTGGTTCGGGGTGTGATCCATCGGGAGGAAGTTACATGGACAGTCCTGCTTTATTGTTGGATATTTGACTAGATGGCACATATAATAATATCATTCTGTGCCTCTCTTTTGTCTGAGCAAAGTTTTATTTCAGGATACATCATCTCAGATGCGTGAAATGTCAGGCACGTGATGGAATAAAGTCAACAACAATGATAGCTCTAGTTTAATAGAGTTGTTCAAGAAAGGTGTATTCTCCCTTCGGTGTCATAGCCCATAGGATGCATGCAGGGAAGTGGGGAAAATGGAATTAGCACAGGTTGCAGAGTAAGTTTTGGGATTCCGAAATTGCACAATGATGCTTAATTCAAGTCCACACGCCCTTGCCTTCCCATTTGCCTGCTCACCTGTCTAGGGATACGGTCGTGAGGGTGAAGCTGCTTGCATACATGGTCAGGAAGATGATGAAGTGCACGGCTTTGCACATGAGGGGCCCAAAGATCCAGTCATCCAGGGTGTAGATGGTGGCTTGGAAGGGCACACAGAAGACAATGAAGCACAGGTCAGCCACTCCCAGGTTGAGGATGAAGAGGTTGGTGGTGGTGTTGACCTGCCCGTTCCGCAGCAGCACAGCCAGCACCAGAGCGTTGCCCACAGTGCCCACCAGGAAAATCAAGGAATACACCAGGGGAATGAGGATCGAGACCAGCTGCCACGTGTTGCTCTCGCCGCTGCCTGAAGAGTTAAGGTGGGGCAACGATCTGTTCATCTTGGAAGCAAGCGGCATGCTCTAATTAGGGGAGCGGAGATGGAGAAGGAGTCTTTGGCAGACCCGGTGAGCTAGGAGCACACAAACCACGTCCATCGGCAGATCACTTCCAGAGAGACTTTCTTTTCTGAGAAATGTGTTCCGTCGTGGCAGATCCTTCAGTAGCTGCTCTCCTGGTTGTAATCCTTCAAGCCATCTCAGGTTCCCCTCACCGATGCTGGGCTTCTGTCCTCATGGAGTTAAAAATGTGCTGCTAAATCTCCACGTGTCTTTTCTTTTGCAGCAAACACTGCTAGAATGCCTTTCAGGCTGCTGCCGCGTCTCCAGCAGCCCACTGCTCAGATAGATACGCAAAGCCAAAACTTCTTGCCAGTTGTGCTTACTGGCAGTTTAATAGTCCTGCGCTGCGCCCTTCGTGCTGCTCATTCTCTGAATCCCCCTCCATGGTATTCATGGGGAGCAATTAATATATTCATGCCTGGATCTTGTTTCCAGGGAGACAAACAGCCAAAATAAAAGTATGGTGACCATGGAAACCTAGTCCCCTCCCCACATACACACGACATCCACGGACCACTAAAGATTGTTTGGAAGCCTTGGGGTTTGTCTCCGTGCTCTGGGGAAAAGGAAAGGATCGCTTCCATTTACTGATTTTTTCAGAGAAAAGCTGATCAGTCTTCGCAGATAACTTCATATAGATGTGGAATGAACAAGAGCTCGGCCCCCATCTGGTGAGTTGAGCAGGGGAAGAAGGCTGAGAGCTCTTTTCCAAGACCTGCTCTGTCGGAGCACTCAGCTGCCACTTTGAGCCTCTTGAAATCTTTTGCAGACTGATCCGCTATGAGTGGGGCAGCTGAGAATGGGCCCCAGTCGTTATGCTAATCTCCCTCAGTAACATAGCCCACTGTTTGCCCCCTCCCCAGGATGGAACCAAAACTCCGAGTTTGGGGGAGAGAAGAGATTTTGAGGAAACCTAGCAGGGAGAATGGGAAAAGGCAATAAAGCTGAATTAGTTTGCAAAGCTTTACATGCAAGGCCAGCCCAGAAGTTCTCTGTTGCCTAGGCAAAAGGATTGGGCAGGCATGGAATCTTTTATGGGATCCCAAGGCCAAGGAGAACCCATAGACACTTTGGGAGCATGGAATCACAGCAGAACCCAAGAGGACAACAGAATGGTCCCACTGTTCTCTCTGCAGCTGCATTCTGGAAACCTGCAAGGCCAAATCATACCTATTTTCCAGCTGCTAATCTCCCTGGGAGTTCAGGAAACACGTGGCCTAGGCCACAGAGGCTGCCTGCAGTTGTGTGAATATGCAATATGCATATTCTATATCCGGTAATTAGGCTTGAAGTTGCTCCATGCAGCTGCTGCCTCTGTGGAGCAATTTCTTCCGCATCATCACAGATGGAGGGTTTTGTCCATTTCTCATTGTGAGCCTCTGAACGTGAGCCACTCACTATGCAGACAGCTGCTTCGTGCACAGTGGCTGTAACACGAGCCTTCACCAGGGCTGCAACAAAGACCCCCCCTGCCCCCCACCCCCTGCAAACACAGAACTGCTGGTTAGGAACTGTGGTTTCAGGTGTGGACTGGCTGGTGCTTGCTCAGTGCTTCCAAGCCCTCTGGTGCCCATGAGAGCCCACTTTCTTGCACTGGCAGCCCAAACAGCTTGTTCAGGGGATGGTGGAACTATCAGGAACTCAGCCACACGACAGTTTTTTCCAGGCAGCACTTACAGAACATAGGTCTCTGCCTGAGGTCTAATTGTCCATCGAATTTAGTATTGTCTCTCCCGAATCTCTGGTAAGGAAGAGTCTTTCAGATCCCCTGCTACGTCTTCCTTTAAATTGGGAGATGCCAGGGGCTGCGCCCAGGACTTCCCATGTGCAAAGTATGAGCTCTGTCTCTGAGCTATGGTCCTTCCATATGCACACCCTTGTATGTCGAAGCACCAGACCAGGAGCGGGGAACTCTCACACTGATGCATCCTCATACCAGCCTTGCCTTTGTTTAGACTGGGCTGGGGCTGTGCTACCAGCCTCCACTGAAGTTGTGTGCTGTCTACTGTGTGAAGAGAGGAGAGGCAATGCTGTTGTCTCACAGAGTGGCAGAAAGGAGAGGCCTGTTCTAGCAGCTGGCACCTCCTACTTAGGTCCTTGCTTCCTAAACCAGGCTGAAATCCCTTCCTTGAGCAACCTCACGCCAGGAGGACCATGGCACAGGCCCACTTTCCAATCTAGGAGGCACTCCTTCCAATAAAAACTCCTCAGGGCTCCCTGGAGCCTCTGAAGATTTTGTGTGTGCACTTCATTTTACAGTGTCTTGATTTCTGTGCTGGGAGGGGTGCCCTCTCTGAAACTGACTGGTCCCAGTTCGTGAGCAAACTGCCTAGGGAAACTGTCCCGGTCAGACCAAAAGCAGTGCCCAAGGCACTGGGCCTCCCAGTTGCAGGCACCCGTCTCAGCCGCTTGTCCCACACTGAAAGGGTTATTTTCCAGCTGGGGTCTTCATCACCTTGACAGTCCGTCCTCCCTCCAAGCAAGCTGCTCAGGAGCCAGAAGAGCAGCAGTGTCACCACAGGCTGGGCAGGACTTTATACCAGGTCACACCATCACTTCTTCAAGCTCAGTGTCTCCACTGACTGGAAGCAGCACTCCAAGCTTTCCGGCAGGAGTTTCCCGGCCCTAATTGGAGCCTCCTGGGGCTTTCTGCACCCAAGGAGGAATCGTAGAATAGCAGAGCTAGAAGGGGCCAAGAAGGCCATCGGGTCTACCCCTTCCTGGTGCAGGACACCAATTTACACCATCCCACTCAGATGGCTGTCCAGTTTTGCCTTGAATGTCTCTAGTATGGGAGAGCCCACCACCTTTCTCTGCAGTCGTTTCCACTGTTTTGCTCTGACAGTGAGGAAGCTTTTCCTGATATCTAGCCTGAATCTGGGTTGTTGCAACTTGAATTGATTATTCTGTGTCCTGCACTCTGGTATCAGTGAGAAGAGATCTTGACCTTCCTCTTTGTGACAGCCTTTGAGGTGTTTATAGAGGGATATCATGTCCCCACCACCCTCAGTCTTCTCTTCTCAAGGCTGAACATGCCCAGTTCTCTCAGTCGCTCCTCATAGGGCAGTGTTTCCAAACCCTGGATCATTTTTGTTGCCCTCCTCTTGACCCTTTCTAATTTTTCTGCATCTTTCTTAAATCTTGGTTTACTACTTAGTAGCTTTACTGCTATGCTATGACCCTGGACTCCAGGCAGTGCGCCAGCCTACGAACAGCTTGGCCAGGAAGGAATCAGCCAGTGAAGCCCTGACACCAAGCCCTGAGGCAGCAGAAGCTGGTCTGTGCCACTGCATTGTAAGGGTTTGCTGAAATCACAGCTGGCCACGTGGCGCTGAGGATAGAGGCATGCAGTGCTTGAATGCAGAAGACTCCTATTCAGATTCTTGGTTCAGCTGTGAAGTTCTCTGGGCCAAATTCCTAACCTGACCTAAGGCCTACTGTTATCATGAACTCTGGGTTTCTATCCAATTCCTTTTTCTTCAGACGTAATATGGAAATGCATCTCATCTGCCACTTGTTAAAAAAAATACACAAATAGCTTATAGACCACGGAATATGAAAGCAGGAAGAGAACAACCCTTTCACCCCCTTCATCTGACAATATGAACTTCTCATTAGGATTTACGAAAACCAGAAGGTTTCCGGAGCAGTGGCAAAGGCCCTTGTGGATTTAAAGGAATGGCACAGAAACAAGAGAAGTGGTGTAAGATAAATGAGCAGGAGTGGAATTTTAATAATTCTTTATTAATATGAGAGTGCATTTCCCAAGAGCAAAACAGATACATGAGCGGTGCCACTCTCATTTCAACATGAAATGTACAGTCCTCCAAAGATATTAATCTCAGCAGCACTTGTATGAGAGGGATGAATTTTACTGAGCAAATAAAATCACTCCCATCAGCTCACAACTGAAGATCAGGCTAAAGAAAGGCAGGGGAAAGAAATCTACTTCTCTACTGGAAGGCTTATGGCTGAAAAGCTGATGAAAATAAGATGACCACTTGGGCTGAGCACTGGGAGAGAGCAGCCTGTCTCCCTTCCGCTTTTGACTGTTTAAGTGGTAAAGGGACACCGCCAAACGGTTGTCTTCTTGTTCTCAAGGGAAGAACGGTGCTGCAGTGGCACTTGACACAGAGCCACTCAGCAGGGAAGGGGCAGCCCGTTCCACAGGGAAAAGACTCCTTTCGCACTGAACCGCCTGTTGCCAAAACCACAGCAAGAGCTTGAGAACTGTCCCAGTGAAGCAAATGCCTCTCCAAAGAGGCATTCTGTCAGGCATCAGTTGTGTGTTTTCTGGTAGCCTGAGGGAAGCATGCCTGCTCAATGCTTGGTGAAGGTAGCTTTGGTAAAGGCGGTGGGGGGGGGGGGGGAGGCTGCCAGATCCCATCATGGCAGGACTTTAGGAAGACCCCTGGAGACTTGTGTTCTCTGGCTTTCCTCTCAGACTGGGTTGTAACTGCAGCTGTATTGTAGGTTTTGCCTTACTACCTTTGTTGTAGGTTATTGCTTTTGTTTAATTAAACCCTTTGCTGTTTTATGTTACCACATCAGTTTTTATTATATGGATTTCATTGTGGTGTGTTGCCATGGGAGGGCTCCTACTCTGAAAGGCAGCCTGGAAATATTTTAAAGACACAAATAAGAGCCCTGCTATTATCCTGCAAAGGTAAGGAGGAATCTCTACCAGTTGTCTCTGTCGTCTTGTTTAAGTACAGAGAACATCCACATGATAGAACATACAGTTATACAGGAGAATAAATAATTCCAGACAGACTAGGGAAAAAACGGGTGGGGTGGGGGAATAAATGCAAGTTGAACTATTTGGATCAAAACTGGGGTCAAAGTGTCCACTAGCACACATCTTGGATTAAAATTAAAACATGACTGAAAAGAAAAATATAATGGATCAAATATGCTATTTAAAGCAGAAAAATATGAGCATTAGCAAGGGACATGCAAATAATACATAAGCAATATTCAGCCCTCAAGCTATAATTCATCACCCCATGTTTTATTGAAGTTCTGTCAGTATTAGTATTATTCCAATTAAGATCTTATCACTAATGGTTGCAGAGACACATTTCAAACCCATCAGCTGTGTTCAGCCGACATGCTGGGTGATGGTTTAGCGAGATCTGAATGGGCCCAGTGTTCTCCCAGGTTCACCCCCTTGGTCTTCCTGTCTCTCCCACCCTGCTGGAGGAAATTTAATATCTACTCTTATCATACAGACAGACAGACAGTGATTAAGCTGAACTACACTGGGGGGGGGGTAATCCTAGTGGGATGAGTGTGCGCTCTTGAACTCACAGGCTCACACTCATCCAAGCTGAACAGTAGAATTGCAGAAACAATCGTTATTTCAAGGCCTTCCCATTCTGCATTTTCACTAGATGGCCATTTTGATGGCATCTCAGTAATGGCAGGAAGGAGACTCGGGCGGCCTCGGGTAGCTCATATCCTGGCCCCTCCAGTTTTTATCTCTCCCCACTCTCCAAAACACCCTTCTAATTCCCCTCCAAGTTTGCTTTACTGACCTCAGAGAGCAGCCAGGGAGGTTCTTTCCAGGAAGCAGGTGTGTGTGTTGGGGGGTGGGGGGGGGGATGGATCAGAGTTGGGAATCCAAACTATCCTAAGGCCCCTCAGACAATGAGCTAGTTTGCGGGGCAGAAGAACCCACCGTAACTATCCAAGGTGCATCATTTGAACCCAACCCATGTCCCATAGAATGGCTTGTTCCTGGGTTCTTGGGTTGGTTCAACCCACAATGTTGTTGTATCATCTGAACCTGATTCCACAGTGGCTTGTAGGCTGCACAAAGGCTGAAATACTTGGCTAGTGCAGGAAAAAAAACAACAACCCTTGCCGCTCTTTATGATTGCATCCAGGTCAGTCTTTTCTCTGCCTAAGTAACCTACTGGAGGGGCTGCCACTCTCTTTTCAAAAAAAGACTCCAAAATACACAATCTTTTTCTTGCATTATTTTACTGTTTTTTGTCAGCCAGTTCTACAGATCCAAAAATATGAAGCCTTGCCCAAACAATGCCCAGCAGTGCCACAAGCTATCTTTGCCCACAGAAGGGTTTAGGCACCCTTCTCTTTCTTTCTTTATTCACAACCTTCAGGGTTTTGAGTGCCCCTCATAGGTCCCAGTGCCCCCCAAGTTTTCCACCCATTTCCAGGTGCTTGGGAAAGTAGAAGATTGTACCCTCTTCTTTTGTACCCCCCTCCCCTTTTTCTGACAGCTGTAAAAGACAGGGATTCTTTGAAAAGAGGGACTTAGAAAGCACTCAACAGGGTGTTTTGGACAGGGATATACAGATTTCATATGTATGCGTTCCTGTGCAAACTATCTGCCTAAGTCCCTGTTTTCGAAGAATCCTTACCTTTGACAGCTGTTAAAGGCAAGCATTAGTGAAAAGAGGGTGGGGTGCACCTTACCACCTGCCCAGGTACCTAGCATTGAACATCTGGGGATGCTGAGCCCAATGGGAGGCATGAAAAACTCTGAATATCTCACTAAGAAGGGAGAGAAAGGTGCCTACTCCCTTTTGTAAACAATATCACTTGTGGCTTTGCTTCAGTTTAGAGACATAGAAACAGAGTGAGACAGAGGTCATCTAGTCTGACCCACTGCTCCAGCTGGCTCCGCTCATGACATGCCTACCATTTGACAGCTGTCAGGGGAAAGTAAAGTTATCTAGACACACACACACGGAAGCATTCTGTGTCTGTGTCAAGTTCTGGTGCCTGTTGCACTCTGACAACGGGTACCCATCCTCAGAATAGTGCAAAGCTTCCCCTTTTTGTGACCCACAGAACTTCACGCCTCCATTGTTGTGCATGTCTGACTAGAAGAACATTTTACAAACAATTACAAAACATGCGCACATTTGAGGTGTATTTTTTTAAAAGGAGAGTTGACCAGTGACGGCCCCTTCCATATGCTGTTTGGCACTTTGGAAGGCCTTTCACTGGCTGTCAATTCATAGGCTGTGCATAATCACCAGGAAAAAATGTGGGGGAGAAATGAAAAGGGTTCATAATCAAAGCAAGGAAAGTACCGAGCTGGCTTCAGTTGCCAGATTCCCTGAGACAGCAAGGACGAAGGGGAAGGGGAAGTAAACCCAGAGCATGCCTGATCGTCTGTTGGATACCTCGTGGTTTATTTGCATCCTTAGCTTATTGCCAGGATGAGTTATTGTGATCTGCAAATGTGCCCAATATCTAGGGAGCCTAGCATCACTCTCTTACTTTCAAACTAGCCAACTACAGACCATGGTTCTGAAGTTGGTTTGTTTAGCCATAGTTAAACATCCTGCAATCGTGTGATGCTCCTTTTGTCTTACTAAACTTTTAATGAAATCTATAACTCACTAATACTAACACCCCAGCCCTATGCATATTTACATGAAAGTACATCCCACTATGTTCAATGGCATTTAACCCTAGGTAATTATGCACAGCATTGCATTGCTTTGCATTCAAAAAAAATCAGAGACAACAAAAAACTCACACAATGGATTGTGCTTTAAAATGTCTGTGCCACTTTCATAGACGGTATCATGGTTCCAAAAACCACTTGCTCTGAGCAGTTAGGCATCTAAAGAGCATCAGCAATATTATTGTTGTTGTTCTGAGGAATGTGACCACTCTGATTTCTTGGTTCTTGCTGTCAAGGTGAATTTGCCTGATGCGAACTAATATGTATGGGATGACTAGAGCACATTGGTATGCATGTCCAGAAACATTGATTTGATAAAGATCTTGGCTGTTTCTGCTGCAGTAGTAATTGGTGACTTCTCAGGAATGACTGGACATCAATTATTATGAAGTGTTTATTTTACCATGAATTTCTTTTATCCAATAATAATAATGATAACACACACTAAATCTCATTTATTTGAAGAGTTCGGAGAAACTCTTAAACATTGGAGTCAGAAGTTCATGTAAAGAGGGCTATGAGAAATATATGAGTAGGGTGACATGAGTCACTGTAGAAAGAATGGTGCACACAGCATGGCAAACGTTTTTGAGAAGTCAAGTCTTTTCATCTGTTGGAAGATAGAGAGTTCTGTGTAACTCAAAAATGTGTAGAGCACATGCCCCTAGCCAATTGGCTCTCAATAAATTAATTATATCCTGGTATTTATATTATTCCTGCAACTGTTTCTCTAGAGTGCTTCCTAAAATGCTTCCCAGAATGCTTCCCTTGACCACTGCCCATATTTCATTTAAAATCTTTGTTTAAAAATCACTTTTCCAGGAAGCGTTTGAAACAGCCTCAAAGTGCCTAACCCACCCTGCAGAATTCCCCATTCAACAGGGAGGGCAGATGGTTGCAGTCCACCTTGCAGCCCTACGTCGCACAGGGGGCTGGACTTGATGGCCTTATAAGCCCCTCTCAGCTGATGATTCTACCAAGTACTTCTCTGGCTGCAACAGCAGCTGGAAGAATAATCCCCCATCTGGTGCCTTGGCCAGGGAGGCCTTAGTGTGGGCATGCTTTCCCTGCTGCAGACAGCTTGCATGGACCAAGGCAGAGCATGAAGGGGATTGCTTTATTTTGCCCAGCCTTTCCAAGTAAAGCAAGCCCAGCTGAAGAGAAGCCAGGCTGGCTCAGTCCCCTTTATACTGCAGCAGGAGTTCCCAATTTTTTTCGAATAATGAGCATATTTGAGAATTTGAAAAACTGTCATGGGCAAAATGGCTCCCATGTGGTTAGTCACGTAACGGGTGTCATGGAAGTCTGGTTTGTCGAGAGCCTAGAGGCTTAGAGGGAGGGGGAAATGGAAGAGTTGCTTCCAGACTCAGTCAATCTCCTGTCCACAGAAATTCCTCTTTACTTTCCCTCTCCCAGCCTCTAGCCTATTTCTCTCCCTAAACCGTTTTCCTCATTATTTCTCTAACTTCCCTATCCCTAGCCATCTTCTTTCTCTCCCTTGCTCCTAAATTTGCCCTTTATCTCCCACTTATCAATTTATCTTGCTGTTTCTCTCTGCTCCCATCATGTAGCCTATTTGTCATCCTTCCAGCTCTTTACTTCTCTTTTCTCCACACTCTAAAATTTCTAGTTCTTGCTCTTCTACCTCTTTGCTTTTTTTCCTTCCCACTGATCAGCAGCAGGTTCAGGAACAAAGGGTGAACCTGGCACCTGAACACTTTTCAATGCTTTATTAAAACTGTTTTTTTAAGGGACAGGAAGTGATGAGCTATACAGGCACCACTGGAAATGCCTGCAAATGTGGTGCTTGAGGGCACCACTTTGGGAAACCCTGAATGGAAGAGGGAAAGGGGCTGAGCCAGCTTGGTTTGGCTTTGTCCTGCAACCTCAACAGTGTCCTTACCCTGCACAAAGACAGTGCTATATAAAGAACAAACAATACTAATAATTTGAATAAAATCTGCCTTGGAAGCCTGAATGAACCGATAAAATCCTGATGAACCTGATGGTAGAACAGTAAAGTCAGAAGGGGCCTGTAAAGCCTTCAAGTTCAATCCCCTCACTCAACTCTCAGCAATCCCTCTCAGATGGCTCTCCAGCTGCACCTTGAATGCCTCCAGTGTGGGAAAGCCCAAAACCACCCTAGGTCAGTGGCGGTGAACCTGTGGCATGCGTGCCACAGCAGGCACGCAGAGCCCTCTCTGTCAGCACGTGAGCCAAATAACCCCAGCATCACCCCAGCAGCTGAGCATTGGATAACAGCATACATAGGGTCCATGTGCATGCTCAGAAAGGAGTAGAGGCTCCAGGCAATGATGTCACGAGCCACGACTCATTAGCTGCGACTCGTCTGAGCTTTTGCATGGCCGGTCAGTGCACTGCCAAGGATATATATATATATTTGGTTAGACTGGCTGTGAGTTGTTTTTTCTAAACTAAACCCTCAGTTTTTAAGTTTTATTGTAGTGTTCGCACTTTGCGATAAATAAGTGGGTTTTGGGTTGCAGTTTGGGCACTCGGTCTCTAAAAGGTTCACCATCACTGCTCTAGGTGGTTGTTTCCATATCCGTACTGCTCTGTCAGGAAATTTTTCCTGATATCTAGCTGGAATCTGGCTTCCTGTAACTTGAGCCCATTATTCTGCTCTCGGATGGTTCAGAAGAGATCCTGGCCTTTCACTCTGTGACAGCCTTTCAAGCATTTGAAAAGTGCTATCATATCTCCCCTCCATCTTCAATTCTCCAGGCTAAAGATGCCCATTTCTTTCAATCTCTCCTCAAAGGGCTTTGCTTCCAGTGCTAGGATAATCCTTGTTGCCCTCCTCTGAAACCTTTCCAGCTTGTCCGCATCTTTCTTAAATTGTGGTGTCCATTACTGGACATAGTACTCCAGAAGAGGCCTCACCAGTGCTGAGTAAAGGAGAACTAGGACTTTGCTTGATTTGGAAGTGATACTTCTATCAATGCAGCCTAAAATAGCATTTGCCTTTTTTGCAGCCACATCACATTGTTGTTGGTTCGCTGAAGTCACTTTTGCAACTACACAACCCATCCAATATAGATGGCCCATGTCACTAATGCCTGAATGCTGCCAGGGTATCTGCTGAACAGGTTGACTGATTTTAAATTGATATGCCAACTTTTAGCCCAAAGTGGCCCTGTGGATGGCTTACAATTTTATGTTCAAAACAGTACATGAAAGAAAATAAGAGAAATGAAAATATATCCATTTACAAGTAGAATCAGCAGAACAGCTTGCATTTACCACAGGCCTGGCAAAATGTATACTCTTTAAGAGATGAGAGCCACTAGAGTATATTCTTTGTTGCTGGGGTTATACATCTTTCAACAATTTTACACTGTTATATTGCTAGAGTACATTGCTATATGCTAATTAACATTAATAACATTTAATTCATTAAAACATTATACTGTATTCCCATTGTGCATTATATGTGTCTTTACTACAAATTAGATACAAAAGCAAAGTCACTAGTGTTATTTTTGAAAATTACATCCTGGAGCCATTTTCTGAATTATGGTCTGGCCAGAACATGGTTTCTAAAGCTGACTGCATCTCTCCCACCTTGTTATTTATAAATGGCGAGTTTGGTTGGTTTGGCTTCACACGATTTGGAAGTGTTGGGGTTCCAAGCCATTTTCTGGAATATGTACCTGTGCCTAGAACAGGTATCAGTATTTGGTTTCCGTGAAGGTTTCATGCCTTATTTGTGCCAGCTTCTCTATTCTTGATGGGTCCTGAGTATTAGGGGTTCATGATAATTTCCGTTTCCAACACATGCCATTGTTTTTGGCATTTAAATAAATAACTACATAAAATGGCTATTCTGGACCATTCTTTTCTGGCTTCACCCAGTATTAAGCTTTGGGGGGCGGGGGGGGGGCGGGGAAATAAACCTTTTTCCATTGGCCTGGGATGAGCTGGATGCAAATTAATGGAACAATTTATTTTGAGATAATTTGGATGACAAATAAAATAGCTGGCTTTGTCTCCTGTGAAATTCAAATAATCCTAGTTTTTACTTCTAGCTTTGCATAAACTGGTATAAATTAGCATGTGCAGATTTATGTCCTGTGTACCTGGGCCCTAAATCTTTCAAATGCCTAGCAATGTCTTGAAACCAGTTTAAGCGTGCTTATTTAGAAGTTAGTCCTGCAGAGTTCACTTGACCTTTCTACTTCTTTTCGGTATACTTTTATTCGGCTCTTCAAACCAAAAGGCTTACAGAATAGCTCACAAGGACTAATAATGAGGCAGTATCTGCTCTCCTGTTTACAACTTAACGCCCCAATATGTGTGCTTAACATGCAGCCTTCCAGAACTCCAGCCTTTCCACACTGCCCCATTCCTTCTGCCTAAATGCGGATGAACGAGCGGCTTCTCCGGCTAAAGTCACACCGCTGCAAGAAACCAAATAGCCCTTAAGCCCCTTTGGCGCCGAGGTGCCTATTTCCGCCCGCCCCACAACCCGGCCGTCCGGAACGGCTGCCGCTATCCCGTTAGCCTCAGCGGCCATGGCTTCCGCGTGTGGCGCTCTAGGCAGCTCCTCTGTTCCGCCCCATGATGCTTTGCGCTGCAAGCGGAACGAGCGCAAGATGGCGGCTGAGCGGCAAGTGACCGGGAGCGGCGGCGGGGGCAGCAGTGGCGGCCGTGGAGGAGCTGGTGGTAGCAGCGCCGGCAGTTCAGCGGCGGGCCCCGAGGAGAACAAGGAGAATGAAAAGCCGACGTCGGGTGACCTGGGGGATAGCCTCGGCCTGGAGAGTATCCTGCTGGCGTGACCGGGCTGGAAGTGTTAGTGGGGACGTGTCACTTAAGCTAGCAGGGGAGCTTTCCATGCTGCCCCAGTCTCCCAGCTGCGGAAGCCCCAGGCCTTTGTCTTTCCTGCCATCACATACCTTTCTTTAATTCCCCCATTTTCCTGTATTTGGAGTTGTAGCCTCAGGGAGGGAGGTTCTGGCTGGCTTCCAAGGTGAGGAGCGTGGAAGGAAGGGTGGCCCTGGCTGAATTAGCCAGTGGCGGGGCAGTTCACTTATAAGCACTGAAGTGCCCGGGAATGCAGAGCGTTTATTATTTCCCTTATACCACACGTGTAATCAGAGGCGTTCGGGTTGTCACTTTCTTCTTGCATTCAGTTGCATGAAATAGAAATCTATGACCAAAGTTTGGGATCTAGCAACTTCGGGAATATTTAGGAAAACCTGCCCTTTCCTCTTCCTCAAAAGCAGCATGGATTGTGGTCTGAATCTAGTGTTCAAATTTTGCATCTAAAATCTAGTTTGTGGAATGAACCAGAAGTACACCATTGCGGAAAAACCGTGCAGAAGTCTGTACATGAAAAGGGAAATTATGATGAAATTATTACATTACATGTATAGCCCACTTTTCTTTCTCTTGCAGCTTGCAAGGGTTTCCTTTTCTCCATTTTATCCTCACAACTACCAGCCTTTGAGGAAGGTGAGGGCATAACAGTTGAGTTAAAGGTTCCATGGGAGAAGACTTTCAGGCCAAAATCAGTAATGGCATTCAAAGTCAAGAGTGCTAGGCCAGCTTCACAGTTATGCAAGAGCTTGCACATTGCATTAACAGACTACACTAATGGAGCACACGGCCAGCTGAAAGCAGTTTCGCAAGTGGAACTTTAGTTGGATTTCTCCTTGCACTAGCAGAAATTATTTTCTGAACTATGCGCAATATATTTTGTCCTGGTGGAATGACACAGTTGGATATTCCCTTTAAATCTATTAGAAAGATTTTACTAGGGACCTCCTTTAAAACAAATGGAAATTCACTTTCTATTTGTGATTGAGTTCAGTAGTCATAATTTTCACATACTCCTCGACTTTGTATTAGTAAATGTAAGTCCAGTGTGAATGAACCTGGCTACATCTTCATCAGAACAATCTAGATAACTTTTCAAGAATCCTTGAGTTAAAACATGAATTGTAAACTAGCACTGATATGTACAGTTGTATTGCCTACCCACTGAATTCTACTTGTGGTGGTATGTAAAACTCTTGATGTTTTTCCTGGTGCATCTTCTTCAGATGTTAGGAATATGAATTTGTCTGCATGCAAGAAAAACATCTGTTATTTAGCCTACTTTTGCTTTGGCCATTTTCATAAGGCTTTACTAAAGATTTTCCTCAGTTTTAACCAGTTTAGTGTTAACGTATATGTTGTACTAATGATTTTTTAAAAAATAACTAATGCCATATCTCTGGTAAACTGAGTTAAAGTTTCCTTAACAAGACCTTTAGTCCTTCAGATTGTTAAGGAATCACAACAACAACATGGGCTACGACATGGTGATTTTCAGAGATACAGGTTAGTATGCAAGGAGCAATGCATAGGAGCTAGTTGCTGGGCAATAATAATTGTCTTTGCCTTTATTAATTTAATTGGATTCAAATTACAGCCGTTCTTTCAGCAGTATGAAAGAACAGGCTTTAATTTTTCTTTAAAACTATGCAGATAATTTTCTTTAATTTTAAAGAAAAATCTTGGAGTTAGAATTTTATACCTAATTTGGTGTCTTTTAGCATGTAATATATTTATTTAAAATTATTTCTAGGCCACCTTTAATGTTGGGACCTTTAAAAGGTATTTCCCCAAATAATGTATTATTTTGATTTTTTTCCTCAGTTCTAAGATTGCATTAACATAAGTGTTACATATAAATTATATTCAAAGATAGCCTTTATGCTAGTTTCATGGAATACACAAAATCATTGAATGGGACACTTTGCCTAGATCTGGAACTGTGATAGGGCAGGTTGTAGGTGGAGTGCTATAAAACATTCATTCCATAAACTACTTGAGGCACCAGTGTAAAGCAGCTGGAGCACTTCCTGTTCAGTACTGTAGAATATGTAATCCAAGCACAGGAAATTTCACTTTTCTGCTAATAATAGGAAGCCAAGCCATGTTTAGTCAGTATTGGTTCCAAAATATTTCCCATAGTAAAGCACTGTAGGCTGAAGCATCCATCAATATGGCCTGGAATTTTCTTTTCTTTTCAGCAAGCCTGCGTAACCCTCCAAATGAGTGTTCTGCAGGTGTAGTCTTTTGCTGGTACAGTTCCATTGTGATACAATTCAGATCTGTAGTTAACATATTATGGGTTGCCAAGATTTCCCAGCCATCAAAGTGTTGCCCATGGGCATTGTCTTCCACTTAACAATATCATAAAAACACATTTTGTCCTAATGTATAAATTGGTATCATAGTGTCAGGTTTTTAGTCTTTTGCCTGTCAACAACTTTGAACATAACTTATACTTAGTGATATACTTAGAAATCTTTAGTGATAGTCATATGTTGTCACATCTCAGCTTGGAGAACAAAGATAAAATTGCCTAGGACAGACTTCTCTCCATGTTTTGATGTGATTGGGGGGTGGGGGAGATACAAGTGGGAGCAATTATATTCCGGGAAACAGCTAACAATTTTTGCGATTCCCCACACACTTCAGAGGTTATTGTTCCCGCCGGCTAAGAAGACTCAGAAAAACTCTCAACTTCAAGATGGGAAATAGGCACAAGTTCACAGGAAAGAAAGTAACAGAAGAGCTGTTATCTGACAACAGGTATTGGAGACTTAGCAGCTGTACTTAATGTAATGCATGCAGCTAATTAATCCAAGCATAGATGGTTAAATCCTGGGTTTGGTAATCTTGCATGCCCCATCATAGAATCACAGAATGGTAAAGTTTGAAGGGGCCTAGAAGGGCATCAGATCCAGTCCCCTGCTAGTACAGGGCACCAAGTTGCACCATCCTACTGGGATGGCTGTCCAACTGCATCTTGAATGCCTCCAGTGTGGGAGAGCCCACAGCCTCCTTAGGTAATTGGTTCCATTGTCATACTGCTCTGACAGTGAGGGAATATTTCCTGCTATCTAGCAGGAAACCAGATTCTGCATCTCCGTGATGTTAGATGTGCCCTCGCCAGTGAGAGAAGCCTGAGGTTTCCTTCAGATCTTGAAAATATACTGGAGAGAGGACTAGACCCCTCCCTCCCCAGCCTCAAATTCCAGCTGAAGTCTGGGATTTGTTTTGGCTCTTCACTAGTGAAGCACTCATACAGAGCTATGCCAAGCTTCTGCTTCCCATCTCTAGCTCTGAGCTGGAATAGGGAGGCAGCAGCACAAGTTTCTGGCTCCTTGTCTGACAAAAGCTCTTAGTTCAGATAATATGTCAGCCATGAAAACAGCCAGCTCACATGCCTCCACCTCCTGTCTTTAACTCAAAGTTGGAGAGAGAGATGTGGAGTTTGCCTCTTGGGAAATCTGAGCCTAAGTTTCTCATTAGACATTCAGACAGAGGAAGAGATTTACCTTTATCTTCAACATCAAGCTTTAAAGGATGTGTGGCCCGTCTATGTAGCTAGAGAAAAAGGGGGCAGTGTCAAATAGAAGAAAGAAAGAAGCTCCAGTTTGCCTGTAATGATAATTTCTGAGTTGCTGGATCTAGGAATTGTGGCTAAAAGGGAATGAGTGAATGTATGTGCTTTTCTGGGTTGTTGATTGGAAACAGAAGCAGGAGACAGTGCACTTGCCACTTGGCTCTGGTTGTTACATGCAAACCAAGTCAATGCTTTCAGATAGTACTGAAAACATATACTGAATTTAAATCTAAAGATTAAATGTAATAATAAATAGCTAGCCTTGGGACAGATGCACATAAGCAAGGCGCACACTGCTTTTTTTGGAGGGGGGCATTCATCCAGGCATGGGATAGTGAGCTGAAGGTAAGGGCTTTGACTCAGCCCTATTGTCATGGTCATATCACTGCCCCGCCTACTATGATGATGACTTCCCCTCTGCAGGGGTGATGACCTGTTAAGATGGTCTGCCTTCAGAGACTGATGGATCCAGATAGTTTCCAGATGGCTCATGAGGGAAGAGGTTCTGGCAGTCCTGTCAAATCCCTAGTCAAATATGGACCTAGTGATTGACATAATCACTCCTGAGTGCCCTCTCTGTAGTAGAGCTCATACAGCTCTGTGTATACCCCAGAGCTGAAAGCAGTTAAACAGAACAGGAGACGGCTTGAGTGCAGATGGAGGAAGACTGTTAGTTGATGCAGTTGTGTATTCAATCAAGTGTCTGTCTATACTCAAGTACATTTGGAGGCAGTGAGAGCAACAGAGACATAATGGCTCATTGCTTCCATTATGTCCCACTATGAGTTGCCCCCATGGAAAGCTCAGAGCCATTTGAAGCCTGCTACAATATATCTGCTAGGCATTTCCAGGAAAAAATCTGTTTTACCTACTAGGAGTTAGATCCCAGTATTACTGCAGTTGTATTAGGTAAGATATCCAGAGCATAGCCTGGTCAACTTTTCTTGAATTACAGTTCAAGGATATTGATGAGTTCTTGGACAGGTTCATGCAAGAATGAAGAAAGTTTATAAACTGCAGTTTGTGCAAACAGAGCAGCCAGATTAATAATCAGGACCACAGGGAGGTTTGGTGGCAACAAGGAGAAGGTCTTTTCAGTGATGGCCACCCCATGATGAAACAGGCTTCCCACTGAACCTGCCTGGTGCCAGCACTAATATATTTTTGGCAACAAGTTAAGATTATCTTCTCTGACAGGACATTTAATTAGTTTTAAGTTATGTTGGGGCATTATATTGACCCCTTAATAGGTCTTGTGACTGAATTTATGTAAACTTTTGTAGTTTTTAAAATTTTACCTTAAATTTGGCTTTTGAATTTTATACTGTAATTTTAATGAAATTTTATAGTTATATTGTATTTTATATGCTGATGAGAGTAAAATTAATCCTAATCATAATAAAATGCCTAACAAATGTGAACACCTTATTCAGGGACTGAAGAATATAGTTTTCCTTATTGTCTTGTTAAAATAACTGCTTTTTACCCAAAATATGCTTGGTGCTTTACTGTTTTGTTTAAACTGCATACCTTTTGTAAAAGGTAAGTGGCAAAGGGAATTTGTGGGAAATATCTTTTAGGTTAATGGTTAGGATACCTCCAGGTAAGAGGGGTTTTTTTTTTTTTAGGAATGAATCAATTCCAGATGTCTGAGCACCATGGAAACTGTTGCTTCCACTGGTCTGATTGTTGCTAGGCTGAGGAGCAGTGTAGATGCTGGCAAATTCAGTGAATGGCACAGCCCAAAAGAGCAGCTGCGGTTAAGCTCCATGGGGCTTAGGACTTACTCCCTCATGTCCCATCTCCAGGTTTAGTACTAGTTGTTTATTTCAAGAATGCATGTACTGTTCCCCAGCAAAATTGTCGAAAACTTCAATAGATCAATGTGGAAACTAAAAAACAATAATATAATCATTCTACTGATCAACAACTGAAACTTTAACTTTATAGAACTGTAAACTTTCTAGCTGTGACTTTACAGATATATCTCCTATCAGGATGCTGTTGTTTGGACACAGTATCTGAAAGGTTTAGTTCTAAAATGTTATTTTAGACAAAGTTCTGGCATTGTTCTTTTATCAGTAAAGCAAATGATTGGTTCAGTATAAACGAAGTTGCTGCCTTACATGATCAAGTTTTGCAAAGGGAATTGGAATAATTTTGACTGGTTATGGTTTTCAGGTGGGATGCGTGATTAGAAGAAGGCCTAAACATCTAGAAGCAGACTAATCTTTTCCTCTGGTTCAGTGAGACTTACTGTTTAAGTAAAATAAAGGAAGAAGGTGTGTGTGGAATTCATGTTTGAATTGATAATCTTACTTATCTACCATATGATGTAGATATTTACTGTTGCTTCTCATGGATGCTGAGAGAGCCTGGAGCTATGCTATGCAGCTGAAGCAGGAAGCCAACACGGAACCTCGCAAACGATTTCATCTGTTATCTCGTCTGCGTAAAGCAGTAAAACATGCTGAGGAACTGGAGCGCCTATGTGAAAGCAATCGGGTGGATGCCAAGACTAAGCTGGAAGCTCAGGTTAGGCGGAGAAAGTATAAACTAGCTTTATGTTTCTCTTTTGAACAAATGCACCTGAATTCTAAATAGTATCAAACCTCTTGTGAAGACTGGTCAGGAATGTCCAGAATGTTTCTAGTTGATGCTTGTTAAGCCCTAGCTATAGCTTTATTGAATCAGAACAGAATGTAGCAGGAGGTAGTACAAAAAAAGTGAAAGGAAAAAGACAACTGATTGTAGCTTAGTATGGTCTGATTGTGTTTGGCCTATAGAATATTTCAGGCTGGTCCACCTGTTTGGAAAGACACCTTGTCTTCCCGTAGTCCTTGTTCAACTGAAGAAGTTACAGTCATGCACCATGCATACACAGCAGAGGACAGATAAATCTCACTGTGAAGTAGCAGACCTTCTATGCATGTACATGGACCTGTAAGGGTTGTTGATATGCGAAATATTAAGAGGATGGGCTTGGGAAGTACTTAGCCTAACAATATTTCAGCAGTTCAAGTACCTGGCACATGCTTAGTTGAAGCCAGAGTTCTATTCTGCTGGTAGGAGTATCACTGAGCAGAGTTGGTTGGTGAGAAGGCAGGGAGGCAACTTTTGCCAGTTTGCTTTTGCTAGAATCCCCCAGTGCTCCAGAAAGTCCCCTGACCCTTTAGTGCAGATTTTTGGGACACTACACTGGGAATAGGTGAAGGTTGCCTCTTTTCCTATTTAGCCATCTGAAAAACTGTGGGATCAAAAGCTCCCACTGACAAGCAGCCTTTCCATGAGAAAAAAAGCTTGAGCTGGGCATAACCCTAAAGAATGTAAGAAGAGCCATGCTGGGTCTCATCAAGGGTCCTTCTCATCCAGCATTCTGTTCACTTAGTGCTTCGGCAGCTGCTCACAGGAAACTGCAAGGAGGACAAGAGTGGAACGGTACTGTCCTCTCATGTTCCCTGGCAACTGGTGTACATAAGCGTACAGCCTCTGACACTGGAGGTAGCATAGAGCTACCAGGACCAGCAGCCACTGATTCCCTTATCTCCCATTAATTTGTCATTTGAGCCATCCAGATTGGTGGCCCTTGCTACATCTTTTCATTAACTATTCACTTTGTGAAGAAGTATTTCCTTTTATCTGTCCCACCAGTCAGCTTCATAGAATGACCCCAGTTCCTAGTAATATGAGAGAGGGAAATGCTTTACTTTCCCTGTGCCATGCATAATTTTGTATTTCTATCATGTCAGCCCTTACTCACCCTTTTTCCAAGTTAAACAATTTCAGGTGTTGTAACCTGTCCTCCAAGGGGCATCAGTCCAGCTCCTTGAACATTTTAGTGGCTCTTTTCTGCATTGTTTCCAACATTGCAATATCTTTTTAAAATGCATTGACCAGAACTGTGCACAAAATTGTAGGTATGGTCATACCATAGATTCGTATATGGGAAGCATGATATCAGCAGTCTTATTTCACTTCCTTCCCTAATTATGCCTGGAGCTTGTCTTTTTACAGCAGTTTCACTTTTTACAACAATGCCAGTCCAGATAACCAGCTGTCCCCAACATCCCTAGAATCTTTCTTGGCCAGTCACTGCTCCCACCAGCTTATACTTGAAGTTGGGACCTTTTGCCCCAACATGCATCACTTTATACTTGTCCAAAAGGTAAAGTCTTCCTGTTTCCATGTAACATTATTATCTCCCTGTTACTCAAGCTTCTGGATTGATGCCATATCCTCCAAAATAATGGATGATAAGACATTATTCCCCTCTAAAGCAGTCTTAAGCGAGAGGGTGAGTGTTGACAGGACTGGTGGCCAAGAAGGACTCCTGAGGAATGAGAGGGAATGACCCTGACATTTTTGAAATCACTAAGGGGGTGAGACCGCCCTGCCAACCCCAAAAAACAACCCAATGAAAATAGGGCTTGCTCAGTAATCGCAGAATGTTTGGGTTTGCACGCCATTACAAGCCATGGAGGGTTTTTAGCATTGCTGGTTTGTAGTTTCATCTGAATCTTGCCATGGTACTTGCCATGGAGAGTAGACTTGGTCTTTAGAAGCCATGAATACAGACAACTGTCTGTTCTATTGTTTCTGTGTACCACAATGGTTTTTTGGGTTTGGACAACAACCCATCATGGTACAAAGGCCATAACCAGAGAGATGCTTCACAGGAGCAACCATTGTTGCTCTTGTCAGGTGGCTAGCTAGAGAGCACTACTGTCAGCTGCCATTTTGTGCAACTGTTAAAGGTGACACTGCTCTGCCCACCTCCTGCTTTAAAGGTCCTCATAGCATATCTGTGCTGCATGGAATTTGTGGGGGGGGAAACTGTCATTCGAACAAGTTGCTGGTTACTTTCCTAACATTGATAGACGAAGACTATACTGTTGCACTGATAAGCATCCACTTCCACCTCCTTCCTTTTAGGCATATACAGCTTACCTCACAGGTATGCTCCGCTTTGAGCACCAGGAATGGAAGGCAGCAATGGAGGCTTTTAACAAATGCAAGTAAGTTTGGCCTTCAACAGTTGTACTGCTGAGCATATAATACAGTTAAAAGGGTTTTCGAAAAACTGCTCAACACTGTAACAGTGATTATTCTTCCATTTACTTCTCCCCCACAAAACAAAGTGAGGGACACAGCATACACTGTTGTAAAAATGCTAATTATGTTTTACCTTTCTGCTGCAGAACCATATATGAAAAGCTGGCTAGTGCTTTTACAGAGGAGCAGGCAATATTATATAATCAACGAGTTGAAGAGATTTCTCCCAATATCCGTTACTGTGCCTATAATATTGGTAAGTAAAGAGGAAAGATTAGTAGCGTTAATATTTACACTAGTTCATTCTCTCTGAAAGGAGATAGTGAAGTAATGGATACTTTACATCTTCACATGAGGCTACTTAGGCCCTTTCCCACCAGTGTATTTTTCTGCCTAAAATCACCACCCCAGATGCTTTATTCCCATGGGAAAAGTCATCTTTCTCTCAGCAAAGGGAATAACAGACAGCTTTTAACAGAAAGGAGCTTCCCACATTCTGGTCTTCCACCACAGATGAAGCTTTTTGTGACTGAATGCAGTGTGTAACTTTTTAATTAAAGTAGTACTAGTAGTTGCATTGCATTTATATCCCACTGTTTTTCCACTTGTGAGGAACCCAGGGTGGCTTATATAGCTCCATTTTATCCTCACTACAACATCCCTATGAAGTAACTTGTGCTGAGCATTTGTGATTGGCCCGGAGTCACTCAGTGAGCTCCTTGACTGAATAGGGACTTGTTTCAACTGCAAACCGTTCTTAATTGTGACGGCATATCAGTTGCTGATAGTTATAAATATTGATGACACAAACTAACTTTGTGCTCCCATCTTCAAGAACAATCAACTATTTTTTTGAAACTTTGCTTCAGACTTTCTTATGTAAATTAACTGTTGTGCTTGGATCATCTTCAAACTATATTCTTTCATTTGTTTTCTAGGCGACCAATCTGCTATTAGTGAGCTAATGCAAATGAGGTTGAGATCTGGGGGCACAGAGGGACTTCTTGCTGAAAAACTAGAGGTAATTGATTGTACCCTCTTATATTTGGAAGAAGTGCTGCTGGTCATCATTTGTTTGTTTAATTCCTGTGCTACTTACATTTAAAAAGAAATCCAGAACACAATGCAAAATTTAGTGTCATATATGTGTGTGTATAAAAAATACTTAAAATATTTCAATTTTGAACTATGAGCTGTTTCCAAGGATGTGATGGAATGTGCTCTCTGTTCCCCCCTCCCTCCCCTCCACATACACAGAGTAGGACCCCTGCATCCATGGGGGATTGGCTTCAAGCCACCCAGAAGATACCTGAAATCATGGATAATAGTGAACACTATATACTCTACAGTTGGCCCTCCACATTCACAAGTGTTGGGGTGCAGGACCCCTGCAAAAGTGGAAAAACTGTGAATATCTCTAGGAACTCTGGGGATGCCATGCTCTTTGTCTCGAAACTAGCCGGCTTCACTCACATGTTTTGTCTTTCAATAGGCGTGAAGACTCTAGAGATATTTGTACTTTTTATCTAGACATATTCACAGTTTTCCCACTTTCATAGGGATCCTGTGTCCCTAACCCATACTAATGTGGAGGGCTGCAATTAAGTGAAACCATAGTAATTCAGTCAGCAGGTACAGGGGTCCTACTGGGTGTGTGTGCGTGCATGCGTGCATGTGTGTAGTTATCACAACTTTGAAAATCAAGCTGCCACATTCTGCAGCTATATTATGGTTCTTGCACAGAACGAGAGAAAAGTATAATGGAAAATGACATCTTCGAATGTCTAAATAATAGCTTCTTACATTGCAGTCTCTCATCACCCAAACTCGAGCAAAGCAAGCCGCCACTATGAGTGAGGTAGAATGGCGGGGAAGGTCAGTGCCAGTGAAGATAGACAAAGTGAGGATCTTCCTGTTGGGGCTGGCAGATACTGAAGCAGCCATTGCTCAAGTAAGTAGAATATCTCTGCACTCTGCTATGTAGTGATTTACTGTAATCAAGGCCCTGTGTTGTGTGTGATTAAGTAGCTGTGTGCTACCCTCTGATTAAAAATAAATGAGGGGAGAATAAGCAGAGAAAACGTCATGTAATACAGCTATATGATCAATGGGGAGTATAGTCCATAGAAATGTAAAATGTCTGGAAATTTTGAAGTTGTGGAGAAAAGGGCTTTGGGAATAAATAGATGTGGGGAAAGACTCCAGTATTTTTTAACCACTCTACAGATTGAAAATCACATTGCTACCTTAACATAAAATATGCATTTTATCGTTAAAATGAAAAACATTTAAACTCATTTGTAATTGAATAAACTACACTTTTAAATGTAATGTACTGAACATAAACATCTGCACAAAGTTATGCAGAGTATATTTTATTTTATTGGATTTATATCTCATTTTTTTCTTTTAAAGAATTCAAAGGGTGGGATAGCCCACATCACAGAGTAGTAGTGGCAGGTTTCTCCCACATGTATGTTTTAGAATTACATTCATTGACTGCTATTGCATCTAACCAGAATAAGCCAAGAAATAGGATTTTATAGAACAAACCCCAAACTGTAAATAAGTAATACAGTTGTATATTTTTAAGGTAAAGTGTCTCTAGTCATATTTTGGGAAACAGCATGACTTGGAGGATCCCTACTGTATTTTTTACTGGAGAATCTGTCAATAACAGATATAGTAGTTCAATCATTTTAATGAAAATGGAAGGAATTACTATGCTAGGAACCTTTACCAAAAGGAATACAAATGATCTATGCAAATAGCTTCAAAAGTAATCCTATAAACTGAAGCCAGATTTAAAAACTTTCCATTTTCACAGTTGTTTTGGAGTGACAACAATTTGAAAAATTGCCCTGCGGGTGCAGACCATTATGGAGAAAGAATATTTGATGAAATCCTGAAAGCAGAGAATGGAAACATTAAATTCCATTGTGAAACAACACTAATGCTTCAGATTCCAGTATTTTAAATTAGCTAATAAAATCCTTAATCCTGTTCAAGTCCATTATAACCTCAATTCTGTTAAGTACCTTATTGTTGATATTTTGTTCTGTAACTGTTGAGGTTTCTTTGAAGTCTTTTCAGTTACTGTGCTTATCTATGTGCAGTTACACTTAACATGAAGTGGTAAAATATGACAGTATATACCGTATAATGTAAAATGTTACTAAGTTCCACCTTTTCCACAAGGTGAGGCTTAAAGCTGTATTATGTATTTCTTTGGTCTTTTGTTGCTTCATCGCTCTTCTGGTTGGCTTTCCTGTTGCATGTCTGGAGTTGAAATGCTCCCACAGGTGTTGTTGAGAATGCTGCTGAACTTGTTGGGCCTGTCTCTCTGGTGGTTCAAAGTTCTAGAAAATGTATTAATTTTAAGAATAAGGAGCAAAGTAATGAAGTTTATTAATCCAACTAACATTGGAAGGATGAGCAAATGCAACAGTTGTCATCAAACATCTCTTAAAACTATTGTTGTGACACAAATTAGAATTTGCTCCTGAGGGACTACTCAAGCGAATGGAAATCCTGAATAATTGCCTGGAGGAGTCCAGTGTGACCATGCTATTCACAAACCATGTTTTCTACACTAAAGCAAAAGGATCCCTAGGGCCAACCTGGCCTGTAACATTGCCTCACAATCCCAAAATCTAGCCACAAACACTCTAAGCAAATGAATCCACTGAGATTATGCTTATCTCCAAATCACTCTGCCCATAACAGTTATATTCTAGTCCTTGATGTTCAAAAAAAGTGAGGAGGAAGAAAAGTATAAATCAGGAGTGGGCAGCTTCCAGGATTTGGGGCAGCCACCCACATTCCCCCTGTAGGCTACACCTATGCCCCTACTATCTGGCATGGCAGTAGCTAGGAAAATTGCCTCTTTTAAAAAGGTGAAAGCTGTTGTTTTCTACCATAATTCAGCAGCATGGTGGCAGCAAAAGGGAACTGTTTAAAACCAAATTAGTCCCCTTTTCCTGTTGCTAGGACATTGCCAAATTCTGGAAGCAAAGAGATGCCTCTGGCTTTTCAAAGGAGCTTATTTTTCTCTCAGCCATGCCACCAAATTTCAGCAGCTAATCCAGGAGCAATGGGAGGCCAGCCATCCCACTTGCTACCCACCACTCTTATTCTCAGGTTATCACCAAATGTTCCTTGAATTTTAGTGACTGAGGAGACTCATAGGGGAAGGTGGGCTTTCAGGACACCTGGTCCAAGCTATATAAGGCTTTATAACCAGCACTTCGAATTCTGGCTGGAAATAGACCAGTAGCCAGCAAAGCTATTGCAGTAAGAGCTTGCTTGCTCCCTGCAACCAGCCCCAGTCAGCGGACAAGCTGAGGCATTGTGGACCAGCTGGACTGCCAGCTCCAGCCTGCAGGAACTGATACAGTCTCTAGCAGGTGGCAGACAATCTCTTGGAGAGAGGGCAAAGTCAGGGGTCTGGTCCTGGGAAAGGTGACGTTTTCTGGTCCCAGAAAGTCTCCCTAGGGTGGCTGCAAGTAAAACGAAGCAAGCAAAGTGGTAAATTTCACATTCAAGTTGGGCAGTGCCTCTTAAGTGTCCTTTCTCTGTGGAGGCTGCCAGTGGGATCAAGCTGATGGTGCCCTGTGCTGTAAACAGGAGGAAAAACCATTCCTGTCAGCAGTTAGAAAAGAATAGGGACTGCACTTCAGGTGGTTTAATACAGACTTGGGTAAGTACCATAATTTAGGAAGGTGCAGCTTTTTGAGGTAAGGAAATGAGCTTGAATCCTTTATGCTTCTTTTTATCCAGTCATGTGTGTCTGTGGATCGCCAGTTTTCTCTCACAGAAGAGGCTCTCCCTGCCCAATTTACCCCATTATACTATTAGTGAGAAGATTCAGCTTTTCAGTTGGTGGGTTCATAGGGTATCGATGGTGGAACATAGCAAGAAATAACCTGTTACACATTTTTACAAATGGTTCAGAAAGAGTAATTTTTGCAGTGATTTGAGCATAGACACTGAGCCTAGTCTCAGGGATGTGACCCATGGAAACAGATGTCCACATTTTTTGCATGCTGCATACAGTTCAGTAATATTTTCCTTGAGACTATATGTCATACTATTAGTAGTTGCAATGGTTTGTGTGAATGTTCATCCTCTTTCTGGTTGCAGAAGGCTCGAGCAGTGGCCTCAGTGATTTTGAATCTTTTTATTCTATGTCTTTATTTAGGCAGAAGAAGAAGAAACTAAAGAGCGCTTGTTTGAGTCCTTACTGAGTGAATGTCGAGATGCCATACAAGCTGTTCGAGAAGAACTGAAACCAGATCAGGTGAGCATAATGTATGTGCATGTATTATGCGCACTTGCTCACAAATCTGAGTCTGCTTGGAAGAAAATACTTTGTCAGATGTTGCAGCATCTCTCATTTGTTTATATATCTTTCCCCAAATAAATGCAGCTGCTTTTTTCTTTTCCCTACAGAAGCAGCGGGATCACTCTTTGGAAGTCGATTCTGGGAAAGTCACTAATATTCAATACCTGCACAGGTAAGTTCTTCTGGAGAGTAGAAATGTCATGTACTTCGAATCCCAGAGTCAAATTCTTCACATAAATTCTAGGAAAGTGAGACAGTTATCTCATTTCCCCACCTGCCTTGTCCTGTTCGCTGCTTTTGATGCATCCAAATGATCTTGAATCGCTTTCAACAAAACCATCTCTCTAAATCATACCTTGTAGTTACCTGACTTACATCAAGCTCTCCACTGCAATCAAGCGCAATGAGAGTATGGCAAAAGCCTTGCAGAAGGCACTGCTTCAGCAGCAGCCAGAGGAAGATGGGAAGCGCTCCCCTCGGCCTCAGGACTTGATACGCCTTTACGACATCATCTTGCAGGTATTCATGACAAAGGTTCTCTGGTGCCCATTTTCTTAATCCCTTTTTCAGAAGAGGTGCAGGTCAATATTGGAAAGCACAAGTACTATAAATCTAGAAGTAGACCTTAATGTATTGTATGGGAGTAGGAGATTACAATTCTCCATTCAGAGGGGTGCTGCTTCAGTCCAGAACCCTAGTACTGTTCATTCATAGCGAAATACAGTCTGGCTGTGTTTGTTGCTTCTGCCAAGCCCTCACGCCATCTGCCCCAGCACATCATCGACCCAAATATCCAGCATTTATTATTTAAAGAATCAAGCCTTGCAAAAAAAAAGTGGATTCTTTGCATAGAAACTAAATGTAACTAAAACACACAAAATAATTTTTCTGTAAGTACACTCACTACAGTTGGCACATGGATAGCTCTGATAATCGCAGGGTATTCTCTGGACAGCAAGTGAAAAGGGTGTTACCTTCGAAGAAGAAACTGTATTTAAAAGGGAGTAATGCTGTGCAGCTTTGATGGCTCCTGTATCCAGTTACTTAATATATGGATAGCTCTTCCTGAAGGGACAAGTGACTCTCACTTGCGCATCATTGTTATAACAAAATGTGAAGTTTAATTTCAGTAAAGTGTGCTTTTATATATGAGTGGCTAGATGATTAGATTATCTATTTCATTCCTATGCTACTGCCTCCAAAGCTGAAGCTTTGGATGGTTCACAGCAGTGTTTACATACATCTGTTTCTTTTTGTGTTCAATTCTCATTTTCATCATTCTGAAGAATCTGGCAGAGTTGCCACAACTTCCTGGCCTTGAAGAAGATAAAAACTACCTTAAGGAGATTGGAGTAAAGACATTGGTATATAAGGCTTACAGGTAATTCTTGAGCAGAGAACAAGGTTCCTTGAACAAGGGTGTAATCTAAAGAACAGTCCACACAGCTAATATTTTAGTACAGTGGATTGGATCCAGAGAACCAGTTGTGGAAGGAGAAACTGTATTAACACTGTTTCATGAACTCTTACATAAGCACTAACAGAAGGCAAGGTTTCATTGAGGTGTGAGATACACAAGTAAGGAAGATACAAGCTAAATATTCTACAAGGCAATAAAATGTTTTCCATCAGAACCTTTTATGAAAACAGATTTTTAAAACTTGACTTTTGAGTCACTTGTCTTGTACGGCACTCTTTTGATAAATCAGAAACTGTTTCTGTGCATGGAACAGGTTTTCTTAGCCAAAAGGCACCTCTGGATCCAATCCAGCTAAACTGAGAACTGAGCGGATTGCAGAACAGTTAAGAAGGACCAGACAAATTGTATAGTGATTTCAGCACTGTATGAAACTTTCCAGCTGCTTTCACAGAAGATTTATCTGTTTACAGCATTTTGATCCAATCTTCTTCCAAAAAAGGCTTCTAGAACAGCTAACAGATTAATAATAATAATACAGCCTCTACTCTCAGGCATACACTCTGAAAGACACAACTCAAAAGGAAAAGGGATTGGGAGGGAGGAGGAAAAAGCAGTGCTTAGGTGCCAGTACTTAGTGTCCAGCAAGCTGTAACCATTCCTTCTCTGGCAGATGTATGACATTAGATTGGTCTCCCAATTGCTGTGATGTTTATCCTGGGTGGAAATCATGCTGTAATCAGTAATCATATCATTGACCCAGCTATCTTAGGGCATCATGTTCACTTACTCCTTAGACAGTTTTGAGGGGGAGGAATGAAATGGTACTCTCTGTATGTTACAAGTTCCAAAGGGGTTGCACCTGTATGACGCTCTTGCTGCTGCTATTGATTGAGTCCTGACAAGAACCCACCCCATGTTGTTTTCCTATCCCCCTAGGTGTTTTTTCATTGCACAGTCATATGTTCTGGTAAAGAAATGGAGTGAAGCCCTTGTTTTATATGATCGTGTTTTGAAATATGCCAAGGAGGTCCAAGCCCAGGCTGGAACTTGCAAAAACTGCTTGAAGGTATGAAACACACAGTTTGACACAGAGGAACAGAGTGCACACATCTTCAACTGCTGTTCAGTTGTCAAGCAGCAACACTGCCCTTAGTTCTTGCACAGTCTATTTCTATAGACCTGATGGCATGGTACACTAATGTGGCTGTTATTTGTTTTTGTTTGTTATCCTACCTTTTTCTTTTTTAAAGAACTTAAGTCAGCTTACATTATTCTCCTCCTGCTGCTCTCAATCTTATCTCCACAGTAATAACCCTGTGAGGTAGGCTGGGCTGAGAGTCTGTGACTGGCCCAACGTCACTCAGTTGGCCCCATGAAACTTTTCTAGTGTTGCAGGAAATGTACTGTATGAATGTGACTGGCTGATGCAGGGCAGGGGAGTTCTGTAATAAGTATCATTGGGTGCATTTGTTTGTGCTTATTAATGCTCATTTCCTGTTCAGAAAGAAAAACTATTCTGTGCGATCCTCTGTCTTTTGAGAAAAAAAAGGGGCTAGGTGAAACATGCTAAGAAATATACTACATTAGCACCTGGAACATGTGCTTTATAGGATTTCTCTCCTATTGTCTAGGAGCTGCCTGATGTTCAAGAGCTGATTACTCAAGTGAATGCAGAAAAATACTCCTTGCAAGCAGCTGCCATACTAGGTGGGTGGGCTCCTTCTTCCTGTTGTGTTCCAGGTGTGCAGCATAAAGACCAAGATGGTACCACACATGGACTGTCTTTGGTGCTATGTACTCAGTCTCTTCTTGCTCTCTTCCCTAAAGAAGAGGGACCATCTTTTTAAAAAGGACCTTTTATATGACTCTTTTGGTAAACTCCATAGTCTTTATCCCGTACTATAGCAAAACCTAAATATGTATAAGTGCAATGAACTCCTGTTGCATGTGTCCCTCAAATTCTTCCCGTGTGTCACATTCTAGATGTAAGCTCTTCTGTACACAGACATGTCTTTTGTTACTCTGTAAAGTTTACTCTGGTGGCACTGTATAAATAACGAAGCGTGGCCATATATATAAATTGGAAACCACCCTTTTCTCTGTATTTTGAAGGGAAAGGCTATACCTTAGGCACTTTATAGTTGCATGTTTTGTAATCTGGAATTCATTAACAAATACAGTTCACTGTGTGAAGCAGCCCTTCCATTCACCTCATTCTAGTGAGATTGTTGCATTGTTAATTGGTGCATTTTCTTAAAGCATCTGTGTGACACTTTTAGATGCAGGTGACAACCATGAGACTGAGTCCCCATCCCAGGTCAAAGATGGCAAGGTAAGCCATGTTTTGGTGCATTAATTATATGGATTATGGCTTTGTATGATTCAGAATGATCAGGAAAGAACTCTGTTTTCTAATGTTGCAGTCTATGTTGCAGTTCAGTTATGCTAACCATAGAAATACTAACAAGAATGCTTAATTCTTCTGATTTGTATATAGAAGACTTTTGCAGTTTATGGTGTGAATCATTCAGGGTGGAGAAGCAATACATAGGGAATTCAAGCGCCATGGAAGCCTAACAGTGAGGGCAGGATCAGGGGTAGGGGGGAGATTTTTTATTATTATTGTTGTTGTTGTTGTTGTTGTTTGCTCCTACTTAAATTCCATTATCTTACTTTGAAAACTATGAGGAATGGAAAATTAAGTGGAGATTTGGGGAATTCCCCAGTCATGTGATACTAATCTGTGGACTGGTATGAAAGGCAGTTTCCTTCCATTCAACTGCTTTTCAGTGGGGGGGAAAACTCAGTAAACAAGTGTAAAATCCAAGAGCAGAGGTGGAGTCGGAAATGTGTTTTGTTTTGAGATGTTTACATTCTTTTATATGCACATATATTATAGAGTTTGACACTTCCAACTGTTCTGCTTTTCTATTGAGGTGGGATATCTCTGGGATTGCTTTGGGAGAAGGTTCTGAGGCTTTCATGGCAGTTCACCTGGGATCTCCCTGATTATTGTATCTGTCTCATTGCCTTGGACAACTGTTCTGTGGAAGACTATATGGAAACAGATACATGACAAGGGACTGAGACCCTATTCATATTTTTTTTTGGTTATACTTTGCTTCTGGCTTCCCAGTTCTCCTCATTTCACCTCTGAATTAATCCATGAATTAATCCTATGAGCTTAGGGAAAAGGAAATAGACATGCATTTGAACTGTCTGCTAACCCTGTGTAATGCTGCCTGGCCATTAGGCTAGGTTATCAGGTACCCACTGTTATTTCAGGGGAACTAATCTTAGTGTTTGCTTCCTTTTCTATCAAGCCACTTTCTGAACGGTTCGAGACTTTCTGTCTGGATCCTTCTCTCGTCAGCAAGCAAGCCAGTCTGGTGCATTTCCCTCCAGAATTCCAACCAATACCATGCAAGCCTTTGTTCTTTGACCTGGCTCTCAACCATGTCACTTTCCCACCCCTGGAGGACAAAGTGGACCAGAAAGCAAAGAGTGGTCTTACAGGATACATCAAGGGTATCTTTGGATTCCGGAGTTAACCAGGGCCATTTTCAAGAACACTTAATCATCCTGTATTGTGGGAAAGATCCAACTGGTTCAGACCATAACTGCTTGTGTCTAAAATCTACATGGGAGTTTTTAAAAATTATTTTCCCAGTATTCTATCTCTGTGTATACACCTACTTCACTTGAAGTTTTTCACCCTGAGAACATATATAATGTGGTCTGGAGTTTCAAATCACGTTTATCCAGTGGCTCAGGCAGGAACAATACCCATTCTGCATGGGCCAGGCATACTTTCATTTCTTTTGATGGCTGAGATGAAGCTTAATTAAAAAAAAAAAAAAAACTAGCCCAGTCTTCTGGACTTTACAAAGCAAAGAAAAACCAAAGGCATGGCTATATCTATCCAAGACTGGGTTGTCTAAGTAGAATGTATGAAAAACCTGCAGTTGGCTAGACCCTTATCACCTGCCATGTTTATGTACTGCCGTGTAAAAGTGTAAGTTTCAGAGCCTTCAGAACTCTGAAATGAGTGGACTAAAGATTAGCTTAGATAGTGATTAAAATCGTATGGTACACTTTAAAGACTATGAAGCCCAAGCACTGAGGCATCACTTCTTACAGCAGGGGCTATGTTCCCCAGAGGGTCTTCTCGAGGACCTAAAATGCCTTTGGCCTCAGAAAGAACAAGCCACATGCATTTCATGCCATGAAAGATTCCCTGTTTCTTTCCATTTTCAACTTAGCTGATATGGGTAAATTAGTAGGGGTGTTTTGTTGCTTATTCTATGTGTTATATCCTATCTATGTGTTTCACCCTATCCTACATTCAGGTGTTTTAAGTATCCACTTAGAATTAATAAGTGGAGCCACTGGAATTTTCAGCAATAAAGATCTCAGCCATGTGTTCACAGCACATTTTCTAAGAGAAAACATTTAACAGTGCTTTGGGAATCCAAATATCTTCATGTCAATACAATTTTTGTGAAAAAATACATAGGCACAATTCTAAGTATTTGTGAACCTAAATTGTTCATGGGACTTTTCTGTGAGCTGTATCACTGCTCCCAAAAGGGTTAATCCAGTTAGTCAGAAATATTAGTTGGCTCAGATGGCCCTTAGCTATATTTTAGTGTTCATATTTTTGTCATTCTGCACTCCAGTTTTGCTCTGTTTCTTGACATTTTTGGAACAGTATTAAAACTGGGTTATTCAGTTACAGAAATATCCTGCAAAAGCCACGTCTCAACCACTGAGTTGGTAAATTTCAGAGAATTATAATTTTCAGATTAAAGAAAAATTGGGTTTAATTAACCAAAATTATTGGATTTCTTTACTCTGTGTAAAAAAGCCTTTTCAGTAGAATGTAGTGTTAACCACATCTGTTTTAAAATACATATATGAAATGGGCTTTCTGAACTGTCTGGGGGCAGACTTTTATAGGGGAAAAAAAACTATTGTGGACATAAAAAAATTGGAATAAAGGATATTTTTTAATTTATCAAGTGATGTTTTACACAGAGATGAGGTCTGGTAAACCAGTGATTTTTCAGTTCTGTTGAAGACTAAATGGAAACAAGAGATCTCTGTAAAGGGACTGTGACCTAGCCTCCTTTCTGGCAGTGTGCCTATTCATATTTTGTTGGTTGTACTTTGCTTCAGGTTTCCCTGTTCTCCTTAATTATCTCTTCTGAATTAAATCTGAGAATTGTGTTCCTCTTATATATACAACCCAACTTCCTTTTTGTTTACCTTCTACCCCACACATGTGGGCAACTGGGCACATTCCATTCCTACTGCTTTTGCCTTTGTTTGCTGTCACAAATGGTTAAAACTTTCTTTGTTAAACATATTGTGGCAAAAAAGCATATTAGACAGAAAGGAAATCCTGAAACAATAAAGACTTATTCCTGCCTTCTGAGCTTATAGTTTTGAACTGAGTGTTAAGCTTCCATTTTGCTGCTTCCTTTCTTGAAAGCAGAAAAACACCTTGTGTGTTGGTTGGTGGTAAATTTCTATGGAGAGTATAAAATAAACATGTTTAATAAAAGGCTTCTTGACACACACAGGGAGCTGTAACCCCTGTACCCACTACTTTATGCCACGCTTGATGGATCAGACACATTCTGGGAGGTTACTCCATGTACTTAGTGTGATAGTTATGCAGTGGCTTTTGTTGGAAACTTTAAGCCTTTTCCTTCAGTATTGACATGTCTATTAAATGTCTCCCTTCTGGCTGTTCTATAACCAAAATTCAGTGAGTTTTTGGCCACAGGTCCACTTCAGGTATAGCCATTAGCAAAGTCTGTAAATGACAACATCTGGGACAAGACTCTCCCCTGGAGCAGTGGTAGCTGTCCGTGTTAATACAGTTTGAATACAGATAGAGTACACGGCAAGTGGATTCTCGTTCATGCTTATCAATGTGTTGTACTCCAGATTTGCAAATGGCAGCAATAATACTGTGAAACGCTATAAAAACATCAAGATGTAACAAAGATACATGATTTCTATGCTTCTGAAGTTTGGAGGAAATACGGCTGGTTGAATGACAAAAAGCAGTGCTATAAAATTGACTAGTGGTATCTGACATCACAGCTATGAGAGGAGGGATGTTGGTGATGGAATGCTAGATCTTTGGCTGGCTGGCGGGCAGGCACGCTTAGATGCCATCTAAGGGCCATAGGATTGCTCTGTCCATTGCTTTAAGTTTACTATTGGTCATCTACCATATGCATTCAGACAAAATTCACGGGAGTGATACTGTCAGACCCTTGATGTTTTTTTTCTCTTTTGGTTTTAAGCCTGTTAAAATTTTGGTTTAAAGCCTGTTAACTGAATCAACCAATGCATCACATCTTGTGCATAGCTTTTTTATTATCAGCTTGAAGGTCTGACAACTTCCATCAGTTTTGTGTCATTCAGAGGGGTAAACAAGATGATAATGGTAAGACTAAAAAGCTGTTAGTATGTTCTATGCTAAAGAAAATTTGGCAAGGCTAAAAGTATTAGGCTGTCAGTACGTCTATATGCCATTATGCCCCAAAATTGGAATCCAGATAGAATGACTTCCCCTCTTCACCTATTGACCCCCCCCCATTCATTCAATAACCAGGGAAGCTGTTTACTTTTATGAATACTGGCTTATTTTTGTGAATATCATAGTTAAAATAGAAGCTTGCATTCTGTGTGGTTTTCTCATGCTTAACCTTAGGCAAGCTAAATCTGCAATCTAAAAAATACCTTTTCTATGGTCAGTGCCAGTATTCTGCTAGGTTTTGCCCAAAATGGTTGAAAACTCCATTGTATTTGTTTAAAACTAGTTATCATTGCAAAGATAAGTATGTGTTGAGCCAATTTTCTGCTGTGGAATGCTTCTTGCAGGGCTATGAACACAACTATTTTTCAACAGCACACTTGATTATCTTGGCTTCAGTTTAGTAAGCAGTTGCAGTGTGGGAGTCAGGATAGCCAAGAGCAACTCACAAAAAGAATACCTGGGTTAGCTATCTGTCAGCTCAGCTCAGGGCTGTTCAAGTTCCAGTCCAGTTTTGGGCCAGCTAAAAGTATCTTTTTCAGAAAAAAGTCACAAATCAAGCCTGATTCATCAATCAAAAGCGAATCTCCAGCCACTAAGGGCAACTTTGGTTACCAAGGTGGAAATGCTTACCAAGGTATGGATAAATGTGGCCAGGCCATTGTTGTCCTGAGAGGAATTGCTGCTGGCATATTTGTCTTATAAGTCACTTGAACAGTCTACTGGTCAGACTGCACCAATCAATACGCAAACCTGATCTTTCAGGAGCAGTTAAACTCCATTCAGAACAGACTGACTGCTACAAGGCCAGGCCACACATTCACTATCCCTGTAATGCCCAGCCTGGGCTTTGGTTTACTGGCCCTCCTCCAGGCTGTTGCTGTCTCCGAGCATCTCCACTGTTTTACCTACATCGGATGAAGATTAGACTTGAGAGCATCAAATTCCAAATCTGCATATGACTTCACTGCAAAGTTCAACATAGCTGCTATATTGTATGGAGGACAAGATGAAACTGCAGAACCCCATGACATAAAGGCCATGGGGTCACCCAGGTAGGAGCAGCCTTCCAGATCATAGCACCAGTGTAGCAACCTGAATCAGCCTGGTCTGTGGAGAAGGATACCATGGTCAAAGGTACCAGAAGATGGTCTCAGATACAGGAAAAACACTGGTATTCCTCCTATATCTCTCCCAGCATTGGGGTGCTTCAAAATAGATCCTAGTACTACCAGCCAAAATACATAATACACATATTCTGTCTTTCCTTCCTTTGAATGTTCTGTGCTAAGAAAAAAGGTGGAATCATGGGAAAACAAAGGAGACTACAAATGAAAAACCACATCCAGATGCCTTGTGTGATTCCATGATTGATGTGGGGCAATTGCAATTGCACAATAAAAACCTCACCTGGAAGCATGCTGTGTCATCTGTCAGCTGACCAACATGGTTGCTGGGCCTGAAACCAGCAAAGTGTTGCTGCACTTTGCTCCTCCAAGAGAGCCTGGAGCTGCACAGCCATTACCTGCTTGAGCACCTTGAACAAATGGGGATATTTGTGATCATTATACAAACCTGGTGCTGGTGAACTCTTCACTGCTTCCTCTGCGGTGCCTGGGATTGCCCACTTGTGCCAAGATGCATTAAAAACCCCTTAGACCCAGCCTGTCAAAATCCTCCTGACCAAGGATTCAGGATGAAACATTCCTGAAAGTGGGATCCCTCGTGATGTTACTTCCTTCGGAGGTGGTCACTGTCCATAGTGAGCCTTAGGGATGGTGCTCCACTCAGAAGTGACTGCAAGGAACTGATGGAAGTTCCTTCCTGGGCTGGTCTTCCTAGCCTGGGGCAGCTGCAGCTCTCTAAGTAGGATTACTGGCTCTTGCTAGTGGCAAAGAAACCCCAGAGGAAAGCAGGTGGGCTATGGATAGTAGTGTTCTTCCTCACCCCAGTTATCCTAGCTGTTGTTCCACTGTGAATTGAAGAAGGCAGTGGGAAGTGGGTTTGGGGGGGAGATAATTATATATGAGGGCTCTTCAAAAAGTTTCTGCACTTTTTAACACACTATCAAGAACTTCAAAAACAAATTACATCACTTTTCTACGTAGTCACCTTCATTTGCGATGTATTTTTCCCAGTGTTGTCCCAACTTCTTAATGCCATCTGCAAAAAAACGTTTTTGGTTGAGTGCATAGCCACTGATGCACTGTTGCTTTCACATCATTATCACATGAAAATCTTGTTCTCCTTAAAGCTCTGCATCTGTCACACGAGTACGGACATTTCTGAACATTTCAATCCACTCAAAGATGACTCTACGAGAGAGAACTTTATCCCCATACTGAGCACCCATGTGGAGATGAAATTGTGCTCCCGGAATACCTTCTGCCCACAAAAAGCGTATAACAGAATGCTGTTCCTCTTTGGGGCAATTTATAAATTTCACAGCCATCCTCACCACAGCGTGACAACTCTTACAGTAAACTGCAAGGGCAGCCGGCTTGCCAGACAACTAGGCGCATGAAACTCTCAGACATGACCAATTACTGTTTCCAATGAAAATATAAAAGTGCCGAAACTTTTTGAAGACCCCTCATAAAATGTACATATGGGTTGTTCGCAGTTTTTCTCTGTTGCCAAGTGCAACAGCAAACTAAGGGATGTTAATTATGATTAAACAACATGGCATGTGTTTACAAAGAAATCAAACCAGAGAGTGATATGGACAGTGGGGTAACAGAAGAGGGAAGAACTGAATACAGTTCAGCCTCAGTTTGTCTTAGATAAGCCCTTAAATGAAGAAGGAATGGTGTACAGCAGCTGAAGGATGGAAAAGAGTATCTTAGGGTGAGAGGTGACCATTGAACAGGGGAAAGAAATTTCTTGACTGCAATGTCCTACAACAAGCAGCCAATTCAAAGGAGGAATTGGGGAGAAAAAGACAGGCCTACAAAAGTCCATTTTGTTTTTCATTTCCCTTAATTTGGACAAAACCTCCCCACACCTTGTTTCTTCCCTCCAGTGGGACCTGAGAGGTCATATCCATTTTCTGCCTCTTGAATCTCATTTCCCTGATCAGCGAATTTTGTTACTTTCTCTACCTTTTAATGGTTCTTTTGTGTCCTGTTTAAAGGGGAATGAACAGAACAGGGCAAAATTACCTGCACTCTGGGGACAGAATGTGGGCTGGGGAAAGGGGTGGCCATCTGTGGAACCCAAAGTGGTCCAGATGTGTTCATTTATGTATTTTCAACACAGCCTAGTAGCTGAATCTCTGCTGAAGTGGGCTGTCGGTATGACAGCTCTGCTTTGGAGCTGACTCTCTCCCCCCGCCCCGTGTGTGTGTGTGTGTGTGTGTGTGTGTGTGTGTGTGAAAAATTGCTCTTTTTCAACCTGCCTTTCCTCCAAGAACCTACCTCAGCACATATGATCCCCCCATCTGCTCCCACAAATGACTTGATGGGGAGAACTGAGACTTGGTGAGGGGACTCCTGTGGCGGGAATGCAGCTGAAGGATATAACTTGTTCAGACAGATCAGCTGCAGCACTGCATGTTTAGCATATGCACAGCTGCACACTAATGCAAGAGAATTAGCAGGCACCTGTTGTGCAGAATAAAAAGAGAAGAATGCATGAAGATGGCTGAACAAGCGTTCAACTGTTGAGCTGCAGCCCCTCTGCAGGTGTCTCTTGTGGTGCTCAGTTGCCTTCATGTGGTAGACTGGGGTACAGTCCGAAGAAAATCATAGGAAGTTCAGTTGGACTGTTTGCCTTCTGTTGGAAATTACTGCTTTCTGTCCCTCCCACTCCTGTATTTTGAGGAAGTAGGCGGCTGGCAAGTGCCGCTTATAATCCGAGCAGAGTTTTAATTTACACAAAGGCTGGGGTGCTGGTAAGTATTAAGATAATGACTTCGTTTTCTCTTCTTGTGAACTACTTGTCCACACACTTCTTTCTTTTTTTGCCATGTTTCCTAAGTGTTTGAGTCCCTTAAAGAATTCTGACCAAGTTACGGATAGGGATACACATTGCCAACACCACCTTTCTCCTATAAATTTTCAGTCAGAGCCTCAGTAGGAGGAGGCACTGTGGACTCTCGGTGCTTTGAGCCCATCCCTGACCAGGTTTCTAGACCAATGTCTTGTTCTCTGCAAAGCCAAACAAAAGCAGCGGGTGAGGAAGTTTGGAACTGGTTTGAATTTGCCTTTCGCAGAACATCCCTTGCCTTGTCATATGAATGTAACAAACAAAACACATGGGAAGCCTGAGAATTGTCCTGGCTCTTTGAGTGTTAATCTCTGCCACAGACACCTATTGCAGTTTGTAAGATACTCAACATGTATTGGAGCAGTATGAAAACTTTAATGATTTGTAGAGATGCATTTTCTTCTCTCCCATATTTTGAAGTGGTGAGCATTTTCCCCACTTTTGATGATTGGCGTGCCTGGCTTTTCTTGTTCAAGATATTGCTGTATTCATGAACCATCAGTGTTTGCTACTAAATGTATTTCCTAACCTAAAATTACTTCTGATATGGTATGCTCTAACACATCTCTGCCTGTGACAAATTATAATCAGGGGTTGTATACATAAAATAAATATAATAATGAGCAGAGAATTTGGCTTCCTGGGTGGTGTTGTTCCTGGAGTTTCTCAGCTTTGTTTTTAGAGCAAGTTTCTGGTCTTTATGGTGGTGAGGATCTGTTTAAAAGTGGGTAACCAAGACTTAGTGCAAAGGGGTTAACAAAAGATTCCAACAGTCAGGGTTTAGGTATCAGTTCCCCTCCCAGTGATCAGAAAAATCAGAATAAATAACATTTCGGAACGGACTGTACACAAATCATAGAAGTCGGGCACATTCTCTCAATACTTCAGTTAAGTAGCAGAATTCGTTTTGTCCCCCCCCCCCCCCCGCCCCAGTATTTTTTATTTTTGAAGATACTCAACATGCAGCTCTAGCTAGCATGTGGCTCGTGTGTTAGGTTTCCTGGGTATAAAGGGTCCTGTTTCCATGCAAAAAGTTACATGTATGTTGTGTGCTCTCAAGGGTTATGCACTGTACTTTGACCTTGTAACTTCAACTTGGAACTTGCCCCCTTCCTCACCCTCAAATATCAAGTACAGAGAGTTTCATGAGACACAAAAGTGCAGTTTGTTTTTTCTGTAATTACATTTGTTACTTTTCTGAAATTGCACCAAGGACCACAGGGACTGTTTCCTATCTTCCCCCACCCATTTCTGCCAGCTTTGTTTAGTCCGTCAACGTTTGCTGCCCATTTTGTGCTTTTTGGATTGGTCCTCATAAAAGTGTTCTCCTGCTTCTGTATTTCATTTTAACAGACAAATGTTGTTGTCAACTTTATACAGATAGACCAAGGGCACCGTTCTATGCCTGCCCAGAAAAGGTATAGTTTGGGAGTGCTGCTAGATGACTACGGATATGGGAGATATGGGGAGATACGGTTAATACACAATGCTGCAGCATGACAGCCATGTGCACATGAAACCTGAAAGAGCTGCACTGGCTGCAAGTTTGCTATCAATAATGTTCAGAGTGTTGTTGCTGCTGCTGCTGTTGTTGTTATCATTATTATTGACCTTTAAACAATTAAGACCAAATTCCCTATATAGACCTGTTAGTCAAATGCAATCTTCCGGGCAGCTGTGATTGTCCATGCGTTCTGCAGGGCCAATTTGACACTGGCACGGCAATGGCCTTCTCTGTGGTAGCACCTCTGCCCACCCTGGCATTCCCTTCCCCCTGCAATAGTCAGGCACTTGTCAATCATGTGCTTCTATTGGCTATTAAGGTCAGATCTGTTTTCTTTGTTTTTTACCCAAATGTTAACTAGTCAGAACATGGTTGTGTCGTTATAATGATGTACAGTTGTATAATTTGCTCTATAAACTACCTTGAAATTTTTAATGGAAAAAGTAGGCAAATATTGTAAATAAAATAAGTAAAAAGTATAGAGTGAAGAAAGCATAGAATTGAAATCTAATTGATTGCAATGCTGCATTTTTCTGGCAGTTTTATCACAAGACTTTATTGCAGAGACTTTATTTCCCCTTCAAAATACACACTCAGTGGACAAAATAGTTGTCTTAAGTGTTCTTGTGCCACAGAAGGATGCAGCAGAGTAGAACTTGGGGTGGGGGGGGGGGGGACTCTAAATCAGACCTCTAGCACTTCTGCTTCTTGTAAGCCACCTCCTGAACATGATGAGGCTTTACTGGCGATATCATCTGCCCATTTTTTGAAAGCAGTAACTTGGCCTTGTCTTATACATCTGACAGTGTTTCTTCATCAATTACCCCAGACATACTCTGTGCACTGAAGCCATTTTTCATATGCTTCCACAGCTAGCTTATTGCCTGAACCAGACCTGCAAAAGGGCCTTGGCTGGTTTGAAAAGTTTGATTTATTGGTGTTCTTTATCACCAATTTACAGTGGTACCTTGGCTCACAAATGCCTCATTTCACAACCAAATTGGGTCACAAACAGAAATTTCAGAAAAATTTTGCCTTAGTTCGCGAACTCCGCATTGGGTGATGATTGTGATCGCGGTCATGTTGCTGCATGAACACGATCGCAATCGTACCCGTCTTCTCTGCACAAGCACGATTGCAATCACAGCCATCTCCCTCCACCCCCCCCCCCAGCATGATTCCTATTGGTCGTTACTGGTTTTTCGGCGCCAGGTAAAGACCTTTTTATTTAAACATCATTTTAATTGTTAAAACATATGATCTGGCCAGGGCAACTTCTTCTTCCTTCTCTTTCTCCTCCTATATTTTTATTTACTTAATTTATACTGATAATTTTAATCTTATAT
>NW_025336479.1:2328070-2398476 GCF_004798865.1 Varanus komodoensis | reverse complement strand
CAACTTCTTTTTCCTTCTCTTTCTCCTCCTATATTTTTATTTACTTAATTTATACTGATAATTTTAATCTTATATTTGTAAATCAATGTATTATTTGTATTTTTGTATTTAATGGTAATTTATTATGTGCTATTGTATTTCAATGTATTTTATCATGTTGTAAGCCGCCCCGAGGTTTCGGCAAGAGGCGGCATAGAAATGTTATAATAATAATAATTATTATTATTGTTTGGACCTTCCCTCCAAACAATAACCTCCCCTCCACCTAGGTTAGTGTTATCTACTGTACTGTACTTTGTTCTTTATTTTGTTTCAAATTTTTGTGATTTAAAAAAATATTTACATAACAGATTAACCTTATTTACGTTGGATCTCATGGGGAAGTTTGACTAGGCTCACGACCAATTTGCGTTGTGACCAGAGTCATGGAATGGATCAAGTTCGTGAGCCGAGGTATTACTGTACTTCCTTTTCTTAACCTGCTTATGTTTCTGGATAACTGATTTGTATGTATATGTATGGCTGTAAATCCTACCAACAATGACACCTCCCACTGCTCCTTGGATCAAAGTCCTTAAGTGCATTTTGTTCCTCCTCCTTGCCTGTTCACAAGGAACTCTGGGAATGGTAGTTCTTGAGAGAAACAGCTCTTTCTTCATCCCTCAAACTACTGCTCCTATTTTAACTCTTCCTCTCTGCAGGTTTGTTCTGCTTTAATGCTGCCTCTGATTAGGTCCAGTAAATCTCACAAAATTGGGACAATAGGAACATCAATATAGGGAAACCCTCAGGTTTAAAGTACCATTTAGCCTCAATATTTCCCTCATAGTAATAAGATTGTAGTCTTGGCTCTCCCGCTCCCAAATCTCTAAAGAGACTCCCCCCCGCCCCCATACACCATTCTTGGGTTTTGTGTGCTCTTTCAGTGTTTGGAATCCCTGACAGATTAATATTTTTGACTGAGAACTCTTCTATATTTTTGATTTTTAATAAAGCACAGAACTTGTAAAGGCAGGAAACACTCATACATTTATACACACTTTGAGATTTCCAGGTTCTTCTCAAGCCTGTAATGTTCTGTGATGTTCTGCATTTGGGCAGATTAGTGTGCAAATACCTGATGTTCCTGCTTCTGGAAGATAAAATGGGGTTGTTTTGCCTACAATTTGCTCTTAAGCATGAACAGCAGGTTGCAATTTTACCACAAATCCGCTTGGTTATGTCTCCCAAGTTCTATTCTGAGCAGAATGAGGTGTGTTTTTGTGTCGCTTTTTTACCTCCAGAGTGTTATGTTCCGTTTTGTGGAACAGCACCATGACTCATTCCTAGCAGCTTTTACAGACTGGTATTCAGACACTACACAAATAGAAATTTTTGTGTCCCGAGTCCCTTGGAGGGATTAGGTATATTGTGGCACATCCGTTTTTATGGTCTTGTAAAATCCACCATAGCCAGAGAGTGTGATGCTAATGGGCAGCCTTTGAATATGTATAGACACACACACACACACACACACACACACACACACACACTTCTCTGCCTGTGATATAGCCAAGTTTACAGAGGAGAGTGCCCTATGGAAGGCTTGGCAGTCCCAGAGAGCTGTCTTCTGACAGGAGCGGCTCCTTGACTGGAAGGCCTGGCCAAAGTCTGACCTAAAATCACCGACAGCCTCTGCAGGCAGGCTGACCAGGCCACCCACTCACCCAACTAAGGTGAGGTGTACTCCATATTTATGTAAATCATAGCTAATTATGTCTGAATTGGTGTTTATAGGTATAAATTATTGTGCAGATTTATTTAATTATTTGTTTTATTTAAAACTTTTTCATCCCATCCCATCATAGACATCTCGGGATGGTTCACGATAACAACAATAAAATAAGATAGAAAATAAAACAGCACTGCATCCAATGTTAAATGTGAAACCACAGATTAAGATAAATTAGCAATTAAAATAGTGGAAAAACAAAAAGGTTTTCACCTGGCACTGAAAAGAAAGAAGCGTTAGTGCCAGGCAGACCTCTCTGGGGAGCATGTTCCAGAGCTGGGGTGCCACCGCAGAGAAGGCCCTCCTCCAGGTAGCCACTCTCCTAATCTTTTTCAAGGAGGCCTCCCGAAGAAGGACCTCTGCCTCAGATCTCAAGGGGTGGAAGGACACATAGGGAAGAAGGTGCAGATGGTATGCAGATGGGCATCCTCTTTTGGGGTGATGCAGGAGCTCTTGTTTAGCATTTCACTGCTGGTCATCCCACCTAAAATGGCCAGTGGTCCTTGTGCACGCTGGACTTCTGCAGCTGGAAAACATACCATAATTCTGCCTTTCCCAACCTGGTGCCTTCCAGATGTTTTAGGCTACAACCCACAGCAGTATTGTTCCTGCTTGCTGGGGCTGATGGGACTTGAAGCCTATAACATCTGGAGGAAAGTAGGTTTAAGAGGGCTGCCCTAAGCGATCTAGGATGTGCTAAGTAAGCCAGGATGCTGAAGTTTAGCCCGCTGAGAAGCTGATTTGGCTCTGCTGATGAATAACAAGCATCAGTTCTTCTACAAGCATCCCTTCCCAGGGAAGTTTGTCTACTGCTTGAGGGTTACTCTTTTTAAAGTGCCAGGTAAAGATATTTTTATTCTCGCATATATTTTAAATGAAATAAGATATTTTGCTAGAACTTAGAGAAAAGGAAGTAGTATTTTAAGCATTGTAGTTGAGTCCAGGTTTATATTCAAAGTATGGTGATGTTGGAAAGTGTTTTTGTTTTAATTGTGTATATGTAGCATTCTAATCACAATGTTTTTATTGTGTGTTCTTATGGGCAACTGCCCTGGGATATAGTTTATGATTGACAATATATAGATACCACAAGCAAATAAACAAACCAGTCCTTAACCCCATTTATATACCAGCCTCAGATGGGAGTGCTACTGGGTTACTCAGAGGATACATCAGGCTGAATGCACTCAGACTGAAGCCTGAGTCAGAACACATAGTAACACATCATCCTGTTTTATTTAGGATAATTGATTCTCAAGCCAGGTTCCCTTTAAAAAAATAAAAATGCTATGTCAAGTTATTCATCCTTCTCTAGTATTTCTGAGGACAACACTGGATGAAACCTGGTAGGTGGAATTACTGAAATGCATTATTGGAAATAATACCATGATATGTATTAGTATTAGCACAGGTAAGATGCACACCACCATATAGAATGTTAAGAAAATATTTTTCCTATTGTCAACATTTTGCGAAAGCACAGTGTGGTGCTGTGAAAAGCTGGAGTTATCGGGTTTTTCCAGATCAAAGGCACCTGTGCCCAGATAACAAAAGGCCATCCCAGCTTCCTGAAAGATTTTTTTCTGATAACAGAAAAGCTTTGAAGAAAACCAAAGATCTAACAGAACTGTGCTGCTTCTGAGTGGAAGGAGATGTGGAAAGTGCCATTTCTTTTTTTATTTTATTTATTATTTTATCCTCCCTTTTTCCTCATGCAAGAAACCCAAGGCAGCTAGCTTATACCTTGATCCCCTTCCTTCTCTCCAACTTCACTGTGAGGAAGGTGAGTCTGAGAGTCAGGGACTGGCCAAAAGTCGCCTGGTAAGCTTTGTGGCTGGGTGGGATTAGACCCCAGAAATCTCAGTGCAGCACCCCAACACCTGTGCCGTGATGTTATGGTGGTTCTTGGGCCTTCCTCCTTTCTTCCCCATCCGTTTTTCTAGCAGAGTTGATACTTGCTCTGAGTAGGGATCTGGCCTTGACTATGAATGTCATGAGCGGAGCCGGCTAGAGACAGGGGTCAGACTAGATGGCCCAGGGGAACCCCTTCTGACTCGCTCTGTTTCTTTGTTTCTATGAAGTGATGTTTTGCCCTTCAGAGAAAAGGCACATGCCCCTTCCTTCAACAGATGTCAGTGAATGTGTATTAGTGTCTCTGAACGCCAAGGCAAGAAGCCCAGGCCTGGCCCTTTAGCCCTGCAGCCCTGGGGCTGAGTAAAGAAAACAACTCCAGCAGGCATCCAGTATCTGCATTTTTTCGTGCTTCTGCAAACAACTGTGCCTGTGCCTTGTTTTTTCAGGCAGGATAAAGCTTTGAAAAGGGAGGGTCTCTCTAGAGTCAGTGAGCCATTAAAGCACTCCAGGAAGCTGGTAAAGCCAGTGCATCTTGCTCAAAGGGGTGGGGTGAGAAGGATGCCATCTAGGTGGGGCTGGAGGGGGAGATTTTTCCTGCTTCTCACATGCCTCTCAAGCTCTATGACTCTATGGCAGCGATCCTCTATTCAGTTACTAGGGAGGAAATCACATTAACCTTCTGCCAGCCCTTACATCTGAGCAAAGATAGGATTGGGCGGCGAGAAGGCTTGGTTCTCCTAGGAAGAGCCGAGTTAAGGGAGGTACAAGGCATTTGCACTGCCAGAGTCGGGTTCTGCGGGGCTACAGCTTGCTTACTGGACCTCTCAGTCCAGCCCAAAAGGCACAGGGCAGGGTGAACAGGCAAGGAGTACACAGTTGCTCAGCTTCATGCATGGTCCACAGGGTGAGGATAGTGAATTCGTGGGTTCAAAGGGAATGGGAGCCGCCAGTGGACTTGGCAGGTGACGTGACAGCAAGAAGTGTCTTCTGAGGATCCCCGTGAGCACTTGGTAAAGTTCTAGTGCAATTTGATCTGACTAACTGCATGTACATTTGTGCTCATATCTCTTGTTCCTCAGGCCAGCATCTTCAGGATTTAAAAATGTAGGACATCTGAGCAGTTTCAATTGCCAGAGAACCAGTTCTTGTAGCAGAAAAGCTGCTTTCTCCTAGCCAAACGGGTACAAGAAAACGGCTGCTAAAAGCCTGACGGTGTAAGAGCAGCTCTAGAGCTGAGGCAAGAGCTCACGGCCCAAGCAATGCTAATGGGCCTGTCCTTTGGGGTGCGCCTTGGACACACAGATGTTTGCCTGTCCTGTATTCAACCTTTTAGTTTGAGCCTAATGTTCCCCTGGCAAACTGCCTCGCGTTCCCCCACCTGCTCCCGCACCCCTGCTCCAACCAGTGTTGTGTGCCTGATGAAAGCATCTTGCACGGGATCCACCTTTGTAGTCCCTTCAGGGGCTGCCTACATGCCACATGTATTTCCTGAATGTCTGAATGGAACTGTACATGTCCTTTTGATTGCACCTCCCCCCCAGTCACCTCTCCAACATTTTTAAACTCTTCTCACTTGAGTCTGTAGGGTGACCTCTTACAAATTGCTGAAAAGGAAAAGATGACATGGATTTGCATATGCTAACAAATGCACACAGGCAGACCAAAATGTGTTCTCAAGTCATCTCCAGCTTATGACTATGACTGAGTATCCTTCAAAATATCCTGACCTCAACAGCCCTATTTAGTTCAAGGCTGTGGCTTCCTTTACAGAATTGATCCATCTCACAGTTGGTCTTCCTCTGCTGCCATTAACTTTCTCTAGCATTATTTTCTTCTCCAGTGAGCCCTGCCTGCTCACAATGTGCCTGAAGCACGGCAGCGTCAGCCTCCTCCTCCTTGCTTGCAGGGCAGGTTCCGGCTGGCTGGGCTCCAGGACCCCCTTCCTTGCCTCTCGCTCAGGCCAGGGCTGTTCCCAGGCTCTCCTCGAGCACCATGTGCCAGGTGCACCATTCTCTTCCTGTGAGCTTCCTTCACTGTCCAGCTTTCACATTCATACATCGTGATCGGGAGTGCAAAAATCTGGATGATTTTGGCTTGAAACATCCTTACTGCTTCCTTCGTTACTGCCCTTCAAGCCTCAGCCTTCTCCGAATTACTTGGCTGCAGCCTCCCTTTGCATTGATGCTTGAGCCAAGGAATGCAAAACATTCACAAGGTCAATTTCTTCATTACTGACATCTAAGTTGTATAATTCTTCTGTAATCATGATTTCTATTTTCTTAATTTTAATTTAGAACCCTACTTTTGCACTTTCTTCTTTTGCTTTCATCAGGAGTTGTTTCAATTTATTGTACCCTGCTAGTTGTATATTCAGAGCTAATGAAGTGCCTGAAATTTACACTTTCAGTGTTTGAGTTATAAGCTTGTCTTACTTTGAATTTGGAGTACTGATCACCTCCAGCACATAATTTCATAACTACAAGAACATTCCACCCCAAAACAGAATTTAACATTTGTTTTCTTGTTGATTAATGGGCATCCCTAACAGAGACGTTGATGCTTTCAGCATTAGTCATTTTGTTTGCTTTACACCCAATGCTCTGAGAGTGAAAATGCAGTATTGGTTTACCTTAAAGCTTCTATGCATACTGTTTACCATGGCTGGTTCTACCTACTCTCTTGTCAGCTGGAAAGCCAAACTGAAAGATAGTTGCAGTTAAACTGCTCTGCTGAAATGTACCTGGGGCCCAGCATGTTTGGTTGCTTCAAGTGGCACATATTAGGCTGTGTGCGGATGGAAGAAAGGGATCCATTAGAAAAACGCTTTCTGTTCTTTGTGGTCTCTGACATAAAGAAGAACCAAGAGAAGAGTCTAAATATTTATGGAAGCAAAAGGAATGGGGATATACACACACCTCCTAATGTAACCCTACTGCACAAAGCATGTGCCAACCCTGAAGAGTCTCAAACAGACAAGAACATGCTAAAAAGAGTAGTCATAGAGAGGGTTTTCAGAAGAGGGTTTTATGGGCAATTACCCTGCTTGAGCCACTGAGTGTTATGGGCAAGTCCAGACAATGCTTCTACTTGCAGCCTTCCTGTGTTTCCCCACTGCTGCTTCACTCTTTCTTTTTCTTTCCGCAGAAGTTTGCTAAGGAGGGAAAGATGGAATGATTGCACATTGCCTTTTGAGTGTAGTGCAGGGAGTCCGCTGTCTCCAAGCTTCCACAAACCCCTTGAGGTAGCGCTCTCTGACTTGTGCCATCTACTGTGTTATGGGTTACTGAACTGTGTTCAGTTATGAGATGAATCCTTTCCAGATATGTCCCACCAGCATCCATGGAGTTTCTCCCATGCCTGGACTGGTCCTGCAAAGCAAGCCAAGCCAGGAGGAAGTCCACAGATGCTCCAGACCACTGGTTGTGCAGCCAGCAACCTTCCCGGTCAGGAGTGGCTGCAGGATGTGAAAGAGGGGGTGCAGCACGGAGGCCCCCCAGTCACCATTCTTAGTGACCAACCTTCAGAGGGGTGCTGCTTGTGCAGTGCGTGGGAATCAGTTCCTGATGAGCACCCCACAAACTCGGCAAGAAATCAGACTCAGAGCTACTGTGAAGTGACTAGAGTCTGAGAAGCCAATGGATTCCCACCCCCAAACAAATTCCTCACACATCCCTAAGTTAGAGTGACTTCTGCATCTGCTTGGAGTACATTTGGAATTCCTTCATGGAAAAAGCAAAGATGTAAGAATGAATGTATAAATAAATGAACATTGATTTTAAAAAGAATAATTCATTCCCAGTTTCAGAAGAGCGAAACTGCCATCTCTTCCACTGGTATTTGAAGTTTCCTTAATGGATTTTACTGATACTATAAAATAAGCAGCCGCACTGTCAGTCCCACTTAGTGCCATTTAAGTGCCATGACTTCCCACTTAGCATAGCACTTTAGAGATGCAGTTTACTTGTCATTTTGACTTTGCTTATTTTACTGAAGCTATTCTGGTTTAAAGAATTAATCTGTTTCAATTCATCCACCCGTACAGCAAGGAAAACATTTATGGAGGCTATACATCTAACCCCGCCCCCCCCCCCGCCCCACGACACTAGGGAAGAAGTCCCATTGAACTTTCTGGGTGCCTGCAAAGGAGGACCAAGTGGATGGCTGTGCCAGGCTATCCTTGGCAGATGGAGAATCAAGAATGCAGCAGTTTGCTGTGTATGCAGATCCCTGAGCCAGGCAGAAACATTCCCATCAGGAGGAGCAGCATGTGTGCTTCCTGGTGCTGGATTGTGAACCATGACCAAAGCAGTCGCGTTTAAGCTTGGTGTAGATCAGATGTAGAGACACATCAAATGCACAGGATAGGCTGGATGGGGATGGCTTTCCCACACTACTGTGGTGCAGATGGAAGTGCATTTAATTGGTTACATGTTTTATATGGTTGTGGTTGTATTGTATTTTTATTCTATTATGTTTATGGTTTTAGTTATTATTGTTACTTATTTTTATCTCCGCTGCAAGCTGCCCAGAGACCCTCTGGCTATGGGGCAGCATACACATGCAATAATTAAATAATAAATAAAACTGGGCATGGACATTTAGGAACTTAGAAGCTGCCTTGTACCGATGGACTCTTGGCCCATCAGGCCTCATGTTAGGGACACTGACTGGCAACCCGTGGCTCTCCACGGTTTTGGGCAGGAGCCTTTTGCGGCCTTGGCTGGAATTGCCAGGGACTGAACCTCGGACCTTCTTCAGGTGAAGCAGGTGTGCTACCACTGAGTCACAGCCTCTTCGCATTAAGCCTTTGAACCATGTTTACCAGAAGCTCTACTCATGCATGCTTATCACAAGTCCACTGTCTCCGAATTATGCCTTGACTTCCAGGTATCAGAAAACCTCTCCAGTCCCAGGTATTACTGCACCAAACTGTTCTTGAGCCCTTTCTGACTGTAATGAAAACAAGCAATTACCATAGCTTTGATGTTCTTTGAAGCATCACTTTCTGCACTGCATTTTGGGCTTGGGTGCCCTGAGGGTTTCTTTGCAACAGCCCGAGCTGTTTAGCAAGACCTGAGTGAAAAAACCCCTGCCATCCTTCATGGTTTCTGTCTGGTGTGCATAGAAAGTTACTGACACTGCAGCTGAGCCAGTTCAGCTGGTTGTCCTGGCTCCATCTCCATCTGTCTTTCCCCTGGAGAGAGGTATGCTGAATCCCAGAACACATTGAAAAGAAGAGACTGAGTGAGTCACTGCACAGTTATCATTCTAGTTGTTTATTTTTATTTTTTTGAAGCATCCGCTTGCCAAATGCAGAAAGCCTGGCTGAAATATTAGGCCCAGACCCTACCTTGAGTGGAGATCCTGTGCCTGGATCTTTAAAGTGTTTTTCTTCAAAAGAAATGTGAAGAATCGGTGGTGGAAGGGAGGGATAGACCAGTCTCAATGGGAAGTGTGGCACTGCGGGTGGGTGTTAACCCCTTATCCCTGCAGCAATTCCCCGACTCTCCTCTCTCCTCCAGAGTGGCTATGAGCTGGAAATGTATTTTGTGCCTGTGCTTTCTGCCCTGCAGCTAGGACTGGCTCTGTGGGGACAGTATAGGAAGAAAGACCCCTATACCTGATCCCTGATCCAAATTACGATGGCTTTTTGAGAAATTATGTTAGGCATTGCCATCTTGGAACTCTAATGTAACTTACCGCCTGGCCCTTAGTCTGACCCAATATGGAATAGTCAGCACAGAGTCTCTTACCTCCATTTCCATCCCTGCAGGGAATTCTTGGTGATACGAAGGCCAGTTCATACCTCTGCGTGTATCATGCAGTGACAGGAGCAGGAAGTGATGACTTGCATGGAACAGCCATTTGAGATCTAATACCAGAGGCAGAGTTTTCATTTCATCTCCTCAAATGGTTCACATTCCAGTACAAGCCATCGACCATCAAGTAATGAGATACCAGGTGCATCTGCAGGTGTGAATCAACCCCCGGAAGAACCAAAGCAAGTTTTTCTAAATTCCCGCCCTCAGATTTATACGTGCATCTACTCTGCTAAGAGCGATCATGTCTTTTTTCTTTAGTGTTCGCCTCCGGGAGCCTGGTTTGATGTCCAGACATGGAATTGTTACTGTTCACAAGCTTTCTCCAACTTGATCTACACCACGTATTTTGTTTGCATTGTAATGCCCGACTCACTGGCATGACCTGTGATGCTCACCTCAAACTGTCATCTTTACCCTATTTCTGTCATATCTTTTTAAAATGTTGGGTGTTTGTCCATTGCATAAATTTCTGTGTGTGCTAAACTTGTGGTACTGTTCTGGGAGGTGGAAGAGTGGCTTCAGTGGGTTAGAGGGAGGAAGTGTCCTGTCCGGCTTCCACAAATTAGCAGCAACTTGGAGAAGGAGAGAAGTGGAGTCAGCCATCAGTGGCTCCCGCATCACATGTCCCCAGGCCATGGCTTCCTCCCCTTCTTCTCCCTCTCCCTCTGACTTTACCAGTCAACCAGAGAGCAAATGCAGTGCCGCTTCACTGAACATATCTCTGACGTTGTCATTCGCAGCATCCGAGCGTTCAGTAAGATGGCAGTATTTCTTTTCCCATGCAATCAACAAAAGCCCTTTGTAAAAAAATAATTTTTCACAGGTGTCTTTAGTTACAGCCACCCAGATCAAAGAGAACACACCTTCCCATTTTAGCTTGTTCTCGGCACTCTCATCTTGCCCCAGAGAAGGCCTCCTGCAACTGCACCGGGAACCATTTGAATTCCACGTTTATTTTGCCCTTCAATGAAAGCGGCCACACCTTCCTGTTCGTTTGGCAGGCAGCCTCCATTCTACTCAGATGCTTGGCATGTTTTGCATTCAAATGAGAAAATAGCTGCATTTTTCCTGCACACCCACTTCAGCCATCCGACAAGCCTGTTTGACTGTCGGAGCCAAAAGGTGCTTTGGGGGGAATGCTTGGGCAGTCTTGACTGGACTTGCTGCAGGAAGAAACAAACATCCGCAGAAGCTTACTTCCAACCTGACTGGGGCTCCAGGAGTTGTAGTCCGGGCTGCAAGGCTGGGGAAGGCGGCTGCAAGTGATCTTTCTCCCCCTCCCAGAGATCTCTGCACGGCTCTGCATGTATTTCGGGTGCTGGAAATGGGAAGCCTAGTACAATAAAACAAAACTGCAGACATAAATGCCACATGTAGCAGCAGTAAAATGGAATGGATTGCAGAAGAGACTTAGATATTTTTCTAAGGAAATGTGATTCATACCATGCTGGTAGCCCCTCATTTAATTTTTCAAAATTACATTTCTATCTTGTCTTCCCTTCAGGGAATTCCCCTTCTCCACTCTTTATCATCGCAACAGCCCTGTAAGGTAGTTCAGGATGAGAGCTAGTGGATGGCTATTTCAAGGTCCCTCAGTGAGCTGGGTGGGGATTTAAACTTTCCAGGTGCCATCAAGAAGCCTCAATATTAATGTTCATATTGGGAAATCTCTCTTGTATTAAAAGAAATCATTTGTAAGTGCTAAGGCGGCTCTATTACCCCTTGTGTTTCTCAAATAGCAGCTCTCATGCCAAGTTGCACTCACAGCATGCCATGCAGCTTGGCACAAGTATCCGCTGTTCAAAGAAAAATAAACATTTAAAAACCTAACTTGGAGCCTGTTGATCCCAGGGGATATCTGAAGTAGCACTTGGGATCCTAGCCATGGACTTTACAATATATGCAGCAAGTGTAGCAGCCAATACATTGGTTTTGCTTTTATTTCCCCTCCACTCACAGAGGTGCTGGTTCCAAAATCTTCCGTGGATCAGGCCGGCTTTTTGGGTTACTTGTTTCCTCTGTGGTGACAAAAATATGGTCAAGCATGAAGTGTTTTGGTGGCGACATGGACCGGACAGCTACTGGGTAGAGGGCCTGCCTGACTTGGGTGCTAGCACTGGGGGAAGGTTTCTTTCCTAAATTATTCTGTACACATATTTGCCCCACTGTTTGAGAATTAGGCTCTGTGTAGGGATTTTTATCCTATGAAAAGGCTGTCAGAAAGCATGTGAATAGAGTTGGGAATGTCTTTGTGTCCTCAAAAGTACGTTTTTCAGAGGACCAGGGTGGGGTCTCCAAGGCTCCCTTCAGGCTTTTAATCATTCAGTTGTGAACTGGTTTTTCAAGTCTTTTTTTTTTTTCTTTCAGGCGGGTTTCCATCTCTGCTCTTGATCAGCTGCAGCTTGGGGAGGAGCCATCCAGATTTTGCTTGTAAGGATCTGCAGATCTTCTCCACCTTTCCTGTCCTACCATCTCCACAGATCACAGCCACAGCAGCAGAGCCAGCCGAAACTACCCACCCCTTCTTCAAGAACCGTCTGGACACCAAGAGGGGAGCTTCAGTTGCCTCCAAGATGTTCAAAGGGGTGGGCAAAGGCTCACCGAGCAGAAGTTCCCCAACCAAAGGGTCCCCAATCAAGCAAACCAAGTAAGTCATTGACTCTTGGGAGTCCTTCTTTTTGCAGAACTGGGAAAATGTCATCCGGTAAGACATTTTCCCCAGGGAGGTCTATACATGTGAACAGAGAATATGAACCAGGGATGGCTAAGGAAAGTTCAAAAGAATGCTATTCCTATTTGGCAGGGAGCAATCCCATTAAACTCAGTGGGACTTATATGTGAGTAGACAGTATCAGGTTGCATTTTGAGGCATGAAGTGAAGAGGCAATGTATACCAATTAATGCCTTCTTCCTGTATAACAAAGGCGACTCACTTCCCTCCTATTCGGCATGACAAGTGGCTTTGAAATTCTGCATGCAAGTGGAAAGATGAAAAATCCATAGGTGTGGGAACGAATTAAAAGTACGACTTGTTTTGGGAGGCAGCTGGAAGCTAAAGTCTGATTTTCTTCCCAGCACGAGTGGTGTGGAATCTTTTTGGAAGGCCTCTTCTTCCTGCAGTCCTGCATGATTTTTTTCTTCCTGCAGTGGGGTGAATAATGAAGTTCTCACATCCTACAGTAAATCAGGATCTCTAAAAGCCAGGCCAGCTATGGCTCATAGTTGTGATTGTGCCACATAGTGGAAGAAGTCAGTGAGCATCTGTTTTTGAATGTAATGATCGACAAATGCAGAACGAAATACAAGAGGCCCACAAGTACACACTTTGACATTGTTTTAATGAAATTTCTAGTCTACGTGGTTGAAGGAGGTGTTTGTAAATATTTAGATTGCATCTGCTGAAAGGTCAGAAATAAAAAAAATGATGCGTATGTAGGGTCATTAGAGAGCATGGATATAACAGTGCATGTACTCTGCCTCGCTTCTCCATTTTTCCAAGTCTTTGCCCTATCAAAATATGCACAATTTTGCACTTACAGATAGATTAGAAAAATTAAGCCCATCTGTACCAATGAGTTTCTTTGGCATCATTTATTATCGTCATCTGCTAGCAATCTTCTGACTGGTTTTGTTTCATTTTAATGTGAAATTCTGGATATGATCGTGCCCCTTGACAGTGTATAGGAAGCTGCCAATGATCTTTAATGCCTTCCGCTGATTTGCCATATTTCACATCTTTCTCTGAGAAAGGTGCGATTCCTCATGCATGTGTAATGCATACGAGGCAACGCTTTACTTGAAAATATGTATGATTTTGGTACTTTAGGTCCTGCCTCTGCTCACCTGCAGCCCCTAATAGTTTCCCTTCAGTGGAATGTGGTCCTCAAAAACCTAGCTCTTGGATTGCATTAGTAGTCTTGGGGTGCTTACCAGTTCAAGTTTGGCACTGTAAGCACAGGCTTCTGTGGTAGCTTGGAACACTCTTTACTAGCTCAGCTGCTGCCCCTCCAGGACAGAAATAATGGCCACAAAGATCCATGCCCTGATAACTTCAGAGTTATTCTACTACAATGCATTACATGTTGGGGGCTACTTATGAAGATGGTTCAGAAACTGTAGCTCATTCTAAACACCCTCAAGCTGAAAATACAGGTGAGAATCCCTGGCAGCTTCTTGTTATTCTTGAGAAAAATGAAAGGACAGGTGGAGTGCTTTAGCCCCACACCTGCATCACCTTCCCCAGCCTGGTGCTTTCTAGATGTGTTAGACCATTAAATTCCCAGGCAGTCTGGCCTTTATGTAGTGCTGGCTTGGAATTTGGAGCACATCTGGAGGGCACCTGATTGGGGAAGGCTGGCTTAGGTGAAGGACAATCCTGCCTCTAGGCTGCCTACTCTCTTTCCCTCCTGTGCCTCATTGTGGCAGTTTTGCTGTAGCACAACTGCTGCCTTTTGATGAAAGGCCCAGATACCACCGAGTCAGATGGAGAATGTCAGCATTTTTCTAGAGAGTTGTCATTAGGCGATCAGGAATTGCTTGGTGCCCATTTGTACAACCACACTGCATGAGTTACCTCCTTTTTTCTTCTTTGTTTCCAAGATTGTACCACATTCACATTCTGATGGAGATCAGATGCCACACGGAGCGGACACAGTGCTCTCGTGTAACTATACATGATCATGCACACAAAATAAATGTATCTAAAAACTTTGTAAAGGAGCCTGGTGATGATGTGCATTCCCTCATCAACCAGCATTTGGAACGTTAGAAGTAGCAGATTCATGTGCTCATGTGCTTCTAGTAAGCAATTCAGATGGTTTGCAGAAAAACAGACCACACAATCCAGGCTGGGGATGGACCAGGAATGTGCGGCAGAGTCAGGGCTGGCCCTAACGTTGGGTGGAGCAAGGCAACTCCTGCCGGTGGCAGGTGCTGTGGGGAAGGAAGCAGACCCCCAGCCCTTCCTTCTGAGCCCGCCACTCATCCTCCTCTCTTGGAGAGCATGTCTGCCATAGGTCTCTCTTGCACTCTTAAACTAGCTCGGTCTGCTGTCTGGTTACCAGCTGGCTTCAATATGTGGAGTGGAAAGGGGTGCCCTCTTGTGCTTCACCCCAGGCAGCAAAAATTATTTATTTTTTATTGTTAAAATGCCTTGGGGTGGCTCTGGGTGTGGTCCTGTAAATATGGAGCCTGCCCAAAACATTTTGTTGCCTGAGGTGAAGGACCAGGTACTTCCTCCTCACCCTCTTCTTTCTACCGAAGGTGACTAAACTGGCACTGGAATGGAATGGAATCTAACTTCAGTGCAGGAGATGGGGTGACACCCTCCACCTCTCCTGAGGCCAGCAGGGTCACTTGAGGGGGGCCGTGGAGCTGTGCTTTTTTAGCAGTTAAACCTGGAACCCCCTGCACGTTCTCAGCCACTGCGCTATGTCTGCTCCACAAGAGAAGGGATGGAATTACTTTACCAATTCATACTAGCTACTTGCATTCTTGACCATACTGGCTGGAACTGATGGGTGTTGAAGCCCAAATCATCTGGAGGGCATCAGATTGGGAAAGACTGGTTTACATCTATCATGCCATGGGGTTGCTTCTAAGAGGTGTTGCTTTTACCAGCTGCAACGGCCTCGGTGGACTTATTCTTCATTTCAGCAGCCCTCTTTGATACTCCAGTATCCGAGTCAAGCATCCATTGTGTTCCACTGGGTTGGGTTGCTGTAGTTCAGAGGTGGAAACAAGTAGATCTCCAGGTGTCTTGGACCATGGACCATGGTGACAGGGTCTTCTAGAAGCTGAAGTCCAAAACCTCCAGAAATCTATCTTCTTCGCACACTTGCTTTAATCCAGACTAATTAGTAACACTTCCGAAATAAAAAGTCCCTTGAAATGTGAAACATCTATATTGCCTTAAGAGTATTTGAAAGATTTAGTCCAGGATGATAAATGTTGCTGATGACTAGAGCTTTTGTATTAACTCATAGTATAACCATGTATTAATTTATTCTAGGTCTATTATTTATCCTATTGTTTTGTATTCAGCTTGATTTGAAACTCTTTTTGCTTGTCCAAAGCAAAAATCACTACCTCAAAGGCAAGGAAAGGGGAAGGTTTTGATTTTGGAATTTGGCAGGAATCTAAAATTAAGAATGCTTCTGGCTCAAAAAGTCTTCGAAACCCCTTTAAAGCAAAATAACCCTGTCCATGTTGCCCTTGTTTAACAGAATTATATAGCTAACAAGTGGAATGACTGGGCTATATCCTGTGTCTTGTTGAGGGCATTCATTTTGCCTGCTACAGGCTTCCATACTTACAGCTACCTGCCAACTTCCTGCACTATGGCTTTCCATTTAGCCAGCGGTGCATGCTAGTAACGTACAAAGTAGGGAAAGTTACCAAGCAAAGAAGCAGCAGTACCACCTGATCAAAAGTGATTGTGCGGGCAACTGGCATTAAGAAGTCTGTAATGCCTAACACTGTTTCGAGATGGAAGTGAGAATAAGCACAGATTTTCATGCTGCTACAAAGATGGCGCAGGAGGCATGCCATGGACTGCATTGGTGTCGTGGTGATTGCTGATCCTATTCTAATGAAGAAAGAAGGGAACAAAAAGGGGGAAACAAACATATAACCGCACTCATTGGAGGAGTCTTTCATGAATACAACCAATAACTATTTCTGGACTATTCACTTTTCTGGTCCAAAGCCAGCAGATTAGAGATGTTGTCAAAGCTCTCTGAGAATGGGTCTACTTTACAAGATTTAGGGACTTGGAATAGAAACATAGAAACAGCGCAATTCAGAAGGGGTCTCCCGGGCCCATCTAGTCTGACCCCCAGCTCCAGCCAGCTCCTCTCACAACATGCACACCATGTGCATGTCTAGCCTATCCTTGAACACCCGCACCGATGGGGCCTCAACCACCTCCCGTGGAAGCCCATTCCACATCCTCGGGGTCCTAACGGTCAGAAAGTGCTTCCTGGCATCCAAATGGAACCTTGGCTCCCTGAGCTTGGCTCCGTTGGAGCGCGTCCTGCCTTCCTCTGCAGGGGACAACAGTCTCTACCCACCTCCATGTGACATCCCCTCACATACCTGTATGTTGCCAACAGATCCCCTCTGAGTCTCCTCTTCTCCAGGCTGAAGAGACCCAGTTCCCTCAGTCTCACCTCATATGGCATCCCCTGCAAACTGGCCACCAACCTTGTGGCCCTACCCTGCACTGACTCTAACCTGGCTATATCCTTTCTGTAATGAGGGGCCCAAAACTGAGCACCTCTGTGAAAAAGAAAGCTTTATGAGTCCCCTAAATTCTTCGCCAGATCATATTCAAAGATAGGCTGGACATGCACATGGTGGGCATGTCGTGAGTGGAGCCGGCTAGAGCCGGGGGTCAGACTAGATGGCCTGGGAGACCCCTTCTGACTCGCTCTGTTTCTATGTTTCTATATTAAAATCCAAGTCATTTACAAATTTCTAATTTAACACTCTCATATCTGTTATAGATTTATGCAACCAGATGAGGTCTTGAAGGATAATGAAAACATCAGCTTATTGTATGGTGGTAATGAGAAAATTAAATTCAAAACTAGTAATTATTATGAACGGAATTGAAATATAGTGGTCATTACTGTAATGCCTTTCTTTGTAGTATGTATCAGCTATGGCTTCATTTGGAATACTGTTTTGTAGGACTGGGCAACATTTGGCCCTCAAGATGTTTTGACTTACAACTTCTATAAGTGCTAGCCAGTTTAGGTAATAGTGAGAGATGCTGAGAGCTATAAAGTAAAACTTCTGGAGGTCCACAAGTTGCCACCTCTGCTATATTCAGTTTTAGTTGCCCCATCTGCAAAAGGGCATTGTGGAACAAGAAGAGGAGAAGAAAAGGGCAACCAAAAAGATCCAGGAGATGGAATGCTTTTACTACAAAGGAAACTTTTTTAATTTAGAAAATAGATGAGAGAGAACATGCCAGGTTGATTAAAAAAATGTTCTAGTGTTGAAAAAGTGGGTGGGATTTTTATTTGTCTCTCATCATACTAGAACATAGAGTTACCTGGTGAAACTGTGTAATAGTGGATTCAGGGCAAAGTAATGGAAAGTACTTCATCAAACACTAGACATGATTTATGGAGCTCCCTGCTGCAAGCTTGAGGTGCTGGTCCTGGCTTATTTAAATAGAGTTAAGATGGAATTGGACTGTTTCATTGAGGATGGGCCTTGTAGCTACTATTAAACATGAGGGCCAAGTAGAATTTCTAACCACGCAGAGGGTGATCTCCTTCCTGGAGGAACCTCGTTGGCCATTGTAGAAAATGGTCTTCTATACTAGATGGACTTTTGCTGCGATCCAACCAGGACTTTCTGTCTGCTTTTATTAGTGTTACAACATAAGAGCTGCAATCAGTGGGCTTTTTTCTCTGTGCATCTCTGACCAGAAGTAGTATTTTATGTAAGAATAAGGGAAGATTGTCCTTATTCCCGTCTATTCATTGCCACAAACCTGTCCATTGGATAAGAGACAGAAGGGGCCGTCCAAACATAATCCAGCTGCCACCAACCATTTTGTGCAAGTAGGCAGCTTTCACCATTTTGCATTTCTTTTCTCGCCTACTGTGCATTATGTGGTTGAAAAAGGAAGATAGAATTCATTCATTCATTCTCATAATATATTAGAACTAGTAAAAGAACGCAAATGTATACTATTGATACTCTACATTTTGGGCTACATTTTAAAGTATTTGTCAAGGCAGAAAACTTGGGTTCTCGTTGTACAAGAGTATCAGATATTTACTTTTTAAGAAACATGGTCAGAAACATACTTCCTTAACCCCTGTCTCAAGACAGGGTTTAGTAATAAACCAGTGGCAATCAAGCAGAAGCCAAATGTCTTTCCAAATGGCTTCTCTAGAGGAATCAAACACAAGGAATGTGAGCTGTGAGGACTTCACTAAGACAGGTAACGCTCGACACATCCTGGATGATCTTCAAGCTCTCCTATTAAATCCAGTTAGGCAGGAGCATCAGTGAATTGCCCAATTATGTAGTTACTGTTGTACAGAGAAAGGCATAGGATCTATACATGTTCTGAGAAAGTTTTTTTTGAAATAGGATTTAGCAATGTGTGTGAGAGAAAAAGAGTGATCAGGGTAGACACACACACATTTTTCTAAATTTAGCCCAAGTCTGGGAAGGCTAAATTTCCCACACAATGCTCTCAAATCACTCCATGATTGGCTCCAGGGTACTGTAGGACATTGGACATGTTGGGCAGTTTCCCAGAGGCAGTTGCTCTTATCAGATAAGCCTATGGCTGGAAGAACAGGCAGCATACCAGCCAAAACCAAGAGTCAGTGTAAACACAGTGTAGGATGTTAGGTGCTGTCTCTGGCCCTGAACATCTCCAAACAAACAACAACACTCTGTGTGCAGGTGTATGCGGACAGAAAATATCACTGCACTTGAAGAGGATTGGCCACAGCACCAGCGTGTTTCAATGGGTTGTTTTTGTCAAACAGTCTCTAGTTCTGGTCTTGTTTGCTTTTACAAAAAAGGTGGATCAAAGTAACACCTTGAGTTCCACTACTTTGTGGTTGCTTGCCATACATAATATATCATAAACTCTGAAGTACAAACAAGACTGTCGATACAGTGACTTTCTTTTGGCTAAGTCGGCTGGCTCAGTTGCAGAAAGAGCAAATACTTTTGAGGGCTGTTTCAACATGTCTCGGAGGCACTATGGTCATGACTAATGTGCCTTCTCGTTTGGCAGGAAACAACAGCTGGAATTTTGGGTGGTGTTCAACTGTTTGCTTTCAGGACTCCTCCTCATTCCAGGGAAGGGGAGCCACTGGGGTGTTACCGATTGTGCAATTGACTGAGAAATGAAAACCAGTTTCTGTACTCAGATTTTTACGGCCAGTAAGCTTGGTGGGAAGGGTGGGGGGAGGTAGAAAGCTCATGGCTGCATGCACTTTCTCAGCCAATATTGGTATCTAGCCTGTAGCATTGGAGGAGAAGTAATATTTGTCCTGGCAATAATATATTTTCTGCCAGTGCTGAAGGTCTTGAGATGTCCGAAAGGCTGCTCTCCAGAAGAGGGTGCAGGCTTGTTCTCTGTTATTCCAGAGAGCCAGACTAGGGCCAGTGAATGAAGACAGGTTGCAGTTAAAGATTAGGAGAAACTTCCTAACAGTAAAAGCTCTAAACAGTGGAACAGTCTGCTTTGCAAGATGGTGGGCTCAGCTTCCTCAAGGTATCTAATAAGATCTTGGACATGTCTAAGGAGATCTAACATTTCTGAGAAAGACCTGCCCAGCATCCAGCGTCCTGTATTGTGGCTCCTCCACAATGAGCAGAGGGATGAGTTAGACTGTAAGGGAGCGCAGCCTGGTTTCGCCACAGGGGTTGCAGCCAGCTTCCTTGTTATGCCTGCAGTACCAACACTGCTAGTGGAGTAGGACTTCCACACCCCTTCCAAACATCTTCTGGACAGTTCCCCCAACCCTCTGGAGAAGACATGAAAGGTGTGCAGGGGATTTACACAGGGAGAGGAGAGCATGCAGAAATCCAGTCCTGCCTTCAATATCCGTTCTATTGAGAAAAAGGAAGTTGATCGGGTCCCATGTGCTTTGGGCTATGATCCTATTATCTGCGCATTAATCATGCTCGCTGGAGCTGATTTGATGTCATTTCATTTATTTATTTTTTTAGTAACAGCCAAAGCCCTATGGGCACAAAGATTAAAAACCTAAACACCCAATAGAATAACATAATATAAAATAACTTACATAAGAAAAGATAAAACAATTTTCAAAAGCCATTAATTTAAACAAATCCAAGAACCATTGAAAAGTTTACTATATGCTGTCAAATGCTTGGGAGTAGAAGTCGTCTGTAACCTGGCCCTGAAAAGATGACCAAGTTGGCACCCAGTAGACTTCACTGGGGACAGGATTCTCTAGGTGGGAGCTATACTCTAAAATATCTGGAGGGTACCAGATTGTCTACCGCTTGACTAGATGGCCTCTAGTTCCCTTCCAGCTTCATGATTTTATGAAAAAAAAGTGATATTCTTTCGAAGGAAAAAGTAACAACTGTCCCTTGGTTGTGGTACTAACCAGTTTTTCAGGAAAGGCCAGTATATTTCTGTGTGTGTGTGTGCCTGTGTTGAGCGTAATGTGTGTACACTATCTCCCTTGCTCACTGTGGCAGATCATCTCTCTCTACAGACCTCAATTTTCCAGTCCATCATATTAATTTATTGTAACATTTTTTGCCACTCTGGAAAAGTACAATTAACAAATGAGAGAGCTCACATTGGGTTGGAATTTGGGAGACAAGTCAGCATTTTAGCCAGAGCCTTATGTGAACTTTTCCAAAGCATCTCAAGTTTTTGGGTGCTAATTATTTCTGTCTCATTGATTTATGTTCACAATAATGATAGGGTATGTCTGAAAATATAAAACGTCCGTGCCTCTGATTGATGGAGTACTGTGTATGGGGGTATGTCTGTCATTTAGCAGCAGAAGGATGGCTATTTCTCAGACATGCATTAAATAGTCTCTCCTTTTTCTTAGTGCTATGCCCTTTTGCAAGTACACACCTTCTACTTTTCTAGTGATTCATTTGCAATAAGCTAGTTAATTCCCGGTTTGGGCTTGCAATCTTTAAAGGTCTCTTCACACCCTACTGTAGACAAATACATATGTGTAAAAGCGTATCCATGTCAGGGAAACTTGACTGGCGCCTGGCCTCAGGAGTGGCATATATTATGGGTTTTTTTATTGTGTGCTCACACCAAAAACATAACGTAGCAATGCAGTCTTCAGTCACCTTAGTAAGGATGTTAAACTGAACAGGTATGCTTTCTGAAGTTCTCCATTGCAGTTTTTTATGCGAAATATTCTTCAGATACTCACTAAACATTCTCCAAATGTTCTTTAAGTGTTGGCTACTTAACATGCAATGGCATCCGTGACATTTGAAAGCAGATTAGCAATAGAACATAATGCTTCCTTGTGTGGAGAGCTGAGGTGCCAAGGGAATGTACTATCAATCCCTCCAGTTTTGAAAAGTTGGAGCTTTGATTTCAGGAACTCTTGCCAAAGGGAAGGGGCCCTGGCTTTGTGATCACCCCAACGTTCTCCCAGGGCTCTGCTAGAAAAGGGAAGGAAATTTAAGGGTAGCCCCCCAAACATCCTTTTCAGCATGACCTCCGGGATTTTAGATGGGGTACTTGTGCCCCTCGGTTAGCCACACTTTGAAAAATGAAGGCACCCTGGGGACATGTAAGCACCCCAATTGACCCCTTGCCTTGAAGATTCTGCTTCTAAGGGACCGTCATACCACCCTACTCCCCCTTTTTGATACACTTGAAAAGTGGGTTTTACAAAATGCTACAATTTTGATTTTTAGTATGAACAGGAAATGTTTCCCAGCAAATAATCCTGAGGTGTGACCAAGCCTTCGAATCTCAGACTTTGTGTTATACAGTTCACATCAAAATGTGAATTTAATTGTTGATTTGAAATGTTTCATTAATGTCATTGAAAATGCTGAACCTTGAAAATTAGGAGAATATTTACAAATATCCATATTTTCTCTAGTTGGGAATATACAAAAATGTGATAAGTGTGTATTAGTAATTGAACTTTATTTAAAAAGTTTATTAACAAAGCACTCAAATATACCTAACAACAGAATTGCATACATGCCTATTCAAAACTATGCCCTATTATGTTTGATAGGACTTTTTCCTGGGTAATTGTATAGTATTGCAGTGTTAGTTCTGAGATTCCACAAGGATCCCTTTTTGGGGGATAATTTTTGTTTTTTCTGTTAGAATGAGTGATGCTATGAGGCCTCTTGCTGAGTATTAGAGATGCTGGTTTTTCCTTTTTCAGAAGGAGAGAGAGGAAAACCGGCCATTACACTTTTCAGCATATCACGTGCAACACACCCAGCTTGGGTGCTTCCCTGTCACTGTGAAGTCACCAGTAGGGTACAGGAATGTTGTGCTTCAATTGCCAGGATGCTGACACCCAGCAGTATTCATGAAATGTCACAGGATGGAGGCAGCTCCTGGGCCAGGGATGGCACAATCGGACCTTAGGTAGATTCAGTCTCCAGCTTGTTCCTCTTCTTCCAGTTTAGCTTGACCACCTAGATCACTGCTCAAGAGTCTGCCCACCACAAGGACATCATTCTGCTTTTTAGTTCCCTTTTACAAACACAATTAATTCAATGACACAAATGGCAAGAAACTAGTCCAACCTTTTCCACATCCAGAGAAGAAAGCTAGCGTGTTCCCGGAGGAGTGGTCCCCATCCTGACCCTCTGCAATTTGACCTTTGCTTTCCAGATACTTGCTCTACTGGCTTGAGTATTCCTCTTGGTGAAATGTGCAAGCTAGAAGCATAATATGGGATGTGTAGGGGTACCAGAGAACCTTGTCTCCACAGTAATGCACCGTTGTAAAATATATGTAACGAGACATCATTCATTGAGCTTTCCTTCCTGTCCAGCCACCCAAATTAGCTTCATTGGCTTTCAGTGGCGGAGAATGGGGAATACTAGTTCACTTGCTGCCAAGGTCTGTGTGCTTCTCAACTGTCAGGGAGACACAGTAGGTGACATGCCCTGCTGGCAAGTGCACGTCTTCTCATGATGTGCCGTTTGGACGAGGGCTTGTTCCCCTTTCCCTGTGATGAATCCATGCCAGCTGCAGTCATTCTTGTGTTTGTGTCTGAGCACCGCTCTGCCGTGCTGTTTATATTTGGGCATTCACTTCATTGATCAGCAATGGACTGATTTATGTAAATCATTGAAAGGTCATCCAATATTATGGGTGTTCAGAAGTTTGGCGAAAGAAGAGTCTGACACATGTACAGTACTAATGATGCACAAGGAATTCCTACTCTTCCTGTCTCTGAAAAAAGTAATACTTTGGTAGACTTTCTTTCCCTGAAAATAAACTTGGAAAATACTTCAACTTTTAATCCAAAGGAAGGCAATTGCCGGTTTTGGTCCCAAATAGCAAATATTCCTGTTTATTAAAAACAGGCAATTGAATTATAAGAGATTTCTTAAAACATATCATAAACACTGGCAAGGCTGATTGTCCATAGAGGGGGATTTTTCATTAGTGAGTGGCATTAATGAATGTGAAATTACACAGGATGAACTTCAGCATGCATCTTGTGAGAATTATTAGAAGGCTAATATCCTTGTCATGATCAAGCCTTGGCCTGGAAAGGGCTGGGGTTGTCAGCAACTCCTCTCAAGGGGCGGTGGCCCAGGTAGCAGGGTTGGGCTCCAGGTCCTGCTTACCTTTCTACTACCTTTCCTGCTTCTGCAGATTGGGGTGGGCTAGCGTGCTAGCCTGGGGCACACACTGTTCTCTATCCAGGTGTTGCACGCATTCTCTCCTCTGCAGCAGAACAAGGGTGGATAGCCTGGAACATGAGATTTAGGAGGAAGCAGCATGCATGTCCAAGAGAGGGCTAAATGAAGGGAGACACAGAGATGAAGGCCACCAGGGAGGATCCCTGGTCCAGTCTCTTTCTGGAATCCTGTGAAAATGTCCCTCTTGTATAAAGCTTAGCGCGTGCACAGCCCAGGTGTCACTTTAAAAGTGTGCTCTTTTCGTAATATTGAACATTAAAATGATTTTTTGGTGTTTTGATTTGTGTGATTAACCCTAACCCAGGGGCCTTGTCGCTGCCACTGCTCAGCTGAATGTCTTATGCAATTTGGTGCAGTGGCAACAGGAGCAAAAGGTTGCTTTAAAAATGAAAAGTTGCAGCTTGCCGCCAAATTTTAGTCATACAACTGGGAAAAGAGACTGTTTCGCTTTAAAATAGCCCCCTTTTTGCTACTCTACCACCAACATTGCAAACTGGACATTTTTGCTTTTAATGGGAGCTCTTTTTTATTTATTTGTATTTATTTGAAACATTTTTATGCTGCCCCCGTCGCAACAAAGCCTCGGGGCGGCTCACAACAAGAACAAAACATAACAAATTGTACAATAAAAATATTAAAACTCTTTTTCCTGAAGATCAGCCAGATTTTGTGCCATGGCAGCCCTGGCAGGGGCCTCAGAAAAGGCTCATGAGCTGCATATGGTCCATATGCTGCCCACCCATTACACAGAAAGTTGTATAAGACATTTAAGAAATAGGTTGGAGGACTGACACACATCAGTGCCACAGAAGAGGCCAGGGCCATTAAACTCCCAGAATCCACGCTCCCTACCAACCGTGCAGGAAGTAATCAGTACCCAGCAGGAGATGCTGTGGTCATTTGACTGTGGGATCTCCTTTGACAAAGAACTTCAGGAATCGGCCACACACTCCCTGGACCCGATGCCCTCCAGAGGTCCTGAACTTCAGTCCCCGTGCAAAGGGAGCGGATGTTTGTTTCCTGTCTTCAGCAGTGAGCATGAAATGGGCTAAATCTGGGGGAGATCTGCTTTCAAATAGCAGGGCCCTACCTGGTAAAGCAAAATAAACATTCTGCTCGTGACTTGGGAGGTTGCTTTCAGTGGCATCCTGTGAAGGACACATGATCAGCAGAAGCTCATTATTAACTTTGATTCGATGTTGAAGTGCAGCTCAGAAAAGCTGGCAAAATTTCATACATAAAATGCATTAACCCAGCAGGTCAGGTGCTGAAACAAACACAGAATTCGGATCAGAAGGTCTGAAAGGGACATTTTGAGCTAAATATTTAACAGAATGGAAATCTATCTTTGGAAGAGTTACTGTGCAGTCCCGTATTTGTTGACTTGCCTGACAGGGAGGCTTACTCCTAGGTAACTGGGTGTATGAGTTCAGCCTTAACGTTGCAGTTCTATGCAGTGGTGCATGAGGGTATATGTGTGCAGGACTGAACGCAGTGAAGTGTATTCCTCTGTTGAACACAGTGGGACAACGTTAAATATGCATGTTAGAATGGAGCAGCACCTTAGTTTACTCAGGAAATCACTTCTGCATAAAGAGCTGATACATTTAAGAACTAACGTCTTTCAGACGTTATTTTCCTTATCCCAGTCCATGTTCTCCCCTGAGAGAAATAGAGAACAGCCCTCCGGATTCCCAAACTCCTTCCCCAGTAGTGCAGGAAGAAGTAACATGACCAGTGGGAGGTCCTGTGGCTGTCTGACTATATGTTCTCCCCTGACAAAGATCTGCAGGAATCAGCAGTGCCCCAACCCAGCCTTGTTGCATGGGGTGCCCTCTGCAAATTTTAAGCTTCTGCCCCCATCAGCTGGCATGGGCAGAGGTCAGGAATGCTGGAAGCTGGGACTTTCGGTCCAAAACCTGTGAGGGAAAGGCTGCCCTTAAGCAGGATGAATCTGAGCATAAAGTCAGAATGGAAAAGCCCCTTAACAGCAAGCATTAGGACATCTTGCCACGGGATTGTCAGCTTTTGCGGATCAAGCAGCATGTATCTGGGAAGAAGCACATCCTCACAGTGTTCTTCTATTTCACTGTGTTTCACAGAAATGGAACATATTTGTGTTTTTCTTTTCTCTACTGTATTTGTGGAACCTCTCCATTTCAGCATTTTCGCTACACTCCCCTGAATCCCCAGACCACAATATAAGAAGCACCAGTTTAGAGGACAAGCTCAGATATGGTTTTATTTACAGTGTTTTGAGAATGCCTGTATCTCTTATTGATAACCCTTCTTCAGGGCCAACTGTTATCATTCTCCTGTGTAATATGTGGCAATCCCATTGTTGTTGTCGTCGTCGTCGTCATTGTGTGATAACAGAACGGCCATGATATTCCAGAGAAGAGGCAACTTTTAAATGAGTCTACGGCAGGGACCAATGCCCCAGTTTGAGTTCTTGTACTGTAGTGTATTTTGTGTGATACTTGACCCTGGCCTTGAGTAAAAAATCTAATCAAATCACTTTTATCTTAATCCACTTGATTTCTGTTTTCTTACCTTCAGGTCCTCAGGCAGCAATGACCTGGCTGTGCTCATCTCTCGCATGCAAAGAAATGCTGATCAAGTGGAGAAGGACATTCTTGAAACGCAGACCAAACTTAAGCAGGTAAATTTGGGAGGCTGCTATGAGGACCATAACATGTGTGGGAAATGAAGACATATTGGAGAAAGCCCCAAATACAACAACCCTGAATGATCTTGGGGTTGTTGAAGATCACAAGCTAAATATGAGCCAACGATGTGATGCAGCTGCAAAAAGGGCAAACATGATTTTGGGCTGCATTAACAGAAGCTTCACTTCCAAAGCATGTGAGTACTAGTTCCCCTATATGCAGCACGAGTCAGACCTCACCGGGAGTACTGTGTCCACTTCTGGCAACCAGGATGATTGGATGGAGGCAGAAAAACTAGAAAGGGTACAGAGAAGAGCAATGAGGATGATTCAGGGACTGGAGGCAAAGCCTTATGAGGAAAGATTGGGAGAACTGGGCACATTCAGCCTCCAGAAGAGAAGACTGAGGGGAGGTGTGATAACACTCTACAAGTACCAGAAAGGCTGTCACAAAGAGAAAGGATAAGATCATTCCAGAGTGCAGGACAAGGAATAATGGACTTAAGTTAAAAGAAACAAGGTTTAGACTAGACACCAGGAAGAATTTTCTCACTGTCAGAGCAGTATGACAATGGAACATATTGTGAGCTCTCCCTCACTAGAGACATTCAAAACGCCTCTGGACAGCCATCTGAGTGGGATGGTGTGACTTGGTGTCCTGCAACAGCAGGGGGTTGGACCCGATGGCCTTCTGGCCCCTTCCAACTCTACTGTTCTATGATTCTATAATCAGTTGTGCATATGCACCAAATGCCTTGAAGATGCACAAAGTGCTTAATTCAGGCTTGATTTTCTTTTGAAAATTGTTCTGGCATCACACAAGAAAGGTAAATTTGTTTGGGCTTTATTGGATATGAAACAATCAGAGAACTGCCTGAAAGTACCAAAGTATATTATAAAATTAAAGAGTTGGGTTATTCTCAAAGACAATACAGTTCAATCCCTTGCAACAGGAAGTATCTTTAGGGCTGTTCTACATGAGGAGTTTAACCTGCTGCTTTATGAAGGCACCTTCCATTTTCATCACAGGAAGAAAAGTGTATTATTTACTCATGTTTGCTCCTGCAATTTGTATTTCTCTGGCTTTCTAAAAATTCTGTTAACTAAGCACAAGGTGGTACTGTGGTAGAATTGCAGTATAAACTACAGTATAAAAAGCTTTGCCACTTTTATGGAGGCTTTTGTTCTGGCTTGTTGGGATTTGAATTTTAATAGCAGATTTTCCTTGCTCTGTATAAAACACTGTGAAAAATGGCTGGGAAGCATGGGAGAGGCCCTGTAGGATGACAGCACTGTGAGAAGTCCCTGCAAGCTTTACTGAGTGCAGGATTGTGAGCACACAATATACTGTTTGCTTCACATAGAGAAGCTCTTAGCACGTGGAATTGATTGCCACCAAGCCTGTTTTGCATTCTGTCTTCTGGGAAGCTGCTGTTTCCAGGTCTTGAAATACACTGGCTCCGCCTCCCTTGTTTTCTCAGATATCTCTACATTCCCACAACCCCTACAAGTCTAGTACCTTTTTGTATCTAGAATGTAGGGGGAGCATTGCCTTTTCCTTCACCTCAGGGAACAAAATGTTTTGGGCCAGAGAATGACATTCCATTGCTAAAGGACAACACTTGCCTTCTGGATCTGAAACTACCCTCTGTCCTTTTGGATATGAATGAGACTTACACACCTGCAATTTTCTGGCTACAGGATGTCAATAACCAGCGGCAGAGCAAGCCTTTGGAGTTCCAGCAGGAGAATGCCAAAAACCTGAAAGAGGCTGAAACTCTTCTAAAAGACCTCTTCCTAGATGTGGATAAAGTCAAGCGTATGAGGCACCCTCAGGCCATGGAAATTGAAAAAGAGTGAGTAATGGAGTTATCATATTTGTAGATTTGTACCTCCCGAGATACATTTAGTTGAATGCATGGGTGAGACACATTTGGATGCTTCACAAGAACAGGGGGTGAATTTCAAACCAGCCTCAGACCCCTCAGCTGATTCAGAGATTTGGGGCAACTCCTGGAAGGCCACCTAATTGTAATAGATATGCCGTCTTGATTCTCTCCCACAAAGCATCAAGCAGCTCCATGACCGAGTGACAAACCAATGTGCCGAATATCGAGTTCTCTATGAAAGCTTTACACTACCTGAAGCTGGATCCAAAGTGGACTGGGCAAAAATTCTTGAGCAAAAGCAGGTAAATGTTACACATTTGATACTTTGGCACCTTGTTTTGAGCAAGTGCCACTTACTAGGAAAGTAGGACGTTAATTCCAGTAAGGAGAACAAAGACCATGAGTAAAAAGGCCACTGTGGGTATAATTATGCAGATTATAAACACAGTGAGATTTTGTTCCTCTCTCCTTTCCACCTCCATTCCTCAGCAGCAATTTGCCAGGCTTGTTTCCATCCCCAAATTTAGGAATGGCTTTTCAGGTTATGTAAGAGGCTGCCAGGCAGAGCTCCAATTTATGTAGAGGCACTCTCACTGCATGACACTTTGGCACTGCTAATATTTGCATATATAGTGGCTCATTGCTTTAAGCATGGGTTTGTTTCATCCATGCTGCAGTTTTGCCTGTGTACAAGGCCATGTCCTCTTACGAGACACGTAACCGTCCTTCATGTCCCTGCTATCCCAGTGCATGAAGAAGTGCTAAGGTCTGCTTTGCCACAGGCAAAATTGAAGGGGTGGATTATACCAAACCCATTTTCTCTAACCTGTTGAAATGACCCTATGAATTGGCCCTTTGATGCTAAGCAAATCAAACCAACCATTGGTAGCAAACAAACCTATCTGCAGATGTTTTCAAGAATTCTCCACAGGCAGCTCGATGGTAAAGCTGCCTGATAATCATGCTTAGACCCTCCTGTTACCACCAGCACCGAAGGAACTATAGCAGAAGGCCTTGTGCTTTGTTAAATGTACTCCCTACAGCAAACCTGGGAGAGATTTTATAAGATGTAAATAACTTCTAGTTGCCTAAAATCAAAACAAACAAACAAACAAACCTCATTTTGATTATGGCTCTGAAGGAAACCCTCCAATGCAGACCCACTGCGGAGCATCCCTTTTGCCAGACACTTGGGGAAAAGGAGTGCCCAGTGTGCATCTGAGCATGGTGCTTCTGTTAGGGACTTTAACCCCAAGGGGCTGGTTTGTTATCTGTCCTGGAAAGATAGACAACCACCGGCAAGGTCCAGCAGGAAAGCTCTTCATTGAAGCATGCACAGTCATGGGCCATATTGCTCTATCCCCATCTGCACTTTGATCTTGCCTTCTGCCTGTTGTTATCCTGTGAATGTAGGACATGCTGTTCTGCCACATTCCACACTTATCCTAACGGTGGACATACAAGCAGACGGAGGCCAGTCATTATCTTCCGAGTGGGTATCCAGTAGTTCTACTAGTAAAGTGAGATTAGATATGCTGTTCTAGCTGAACAGTTTCTGTTCCACTACTACTTAATTCATACACTTGCAAAAATGTGAATTTTATTATTGCTTCCGTGCCTCTTTCTTGAGGCTTCAGAAGGGAATTGCCTAACATGGCCCTGTGCCCTATTTTACAGAGCAGTCCTTTGTTTAAAGCGCTGTCCAGTTCAAGTCTCATTTAGTGCAAAATGGCTATAAGCAAGAGGAGCAGTGGGTCCTTGAAGCGGCTACTCCTCTGGACAGCAGGCCGGGCAGGCACACAGGTCGCCTGTCACAGCCTTCCCTACCAAGATGAAAAGCATTGTATTTCTATCCTATTTCTAAATTTGTGTCTATATATATAAATCAGCATCTTAAAGTTCCATGCAGACCTGTACCTCTTTTGCCTTCTATTTTGGAGGTCTAGAGTTGTCTCACCTATAGAGCACTTATCTGGTTTCTATCCCACCTTTTTTCTTGCAACAAACTCAGAATGACTTACATCATTCTCCTCCTGCTGATCTCAATCTTATCTGCACAACAACCCTGTGGGGTAGGTTGGGCTGTGAGTCTGTGACCGACCCAGAGTCACCCCATTGGCTCTGTGGTTGAGCAGGAACTAGAATCCAAATCACCCAAGTCCCAGTCCTACACTCTTAACTACTACACCACACTGGCTCTATATCACACTCAAGTGTCCATGTTCATCAGGGGCTGAAAGAGGGTCTGTTTTCTAATGCACTCATTCCATGCCCCTCCAGATGTTTTAGCCCACAGTTCCCATCCATTCAAGCAAGCTTGGCCAATGGAGAGGGATTATGTGCCACAAGCTGCCTCCTAAGTCCCTAGATGAAGTCAGATTCTCTGCTCTGGTGTTCACTTATAATTCCAAGGGGTTCTGAACAGTGCCAGAAAATCCATGCCTGTTTTTTTTTTCTCTAGTGTTCTAGCTAGGAACTGAAGAAGGCAAAGCAGAGCCAGAAGTCATTTCGCCTACCGCCACACCTAATTGTTACTTTGGAATTTGATGTGCGCCACAATTACATCTCTGAGTATGCCACCCTCAACCCCAGACACAAGGCCTCATTATAGCGTTTTCCTTACATGGTGTCAGTAAAATAAAAACCCTGTCCAATCCACAGACTTGGAGCAAAAGGGATCACCCTTTCCATGGCAGAGAGAGGCTTGGTGAGGGCAGTTTTACCACTAATGCCATGAAGCCTTCCCAGATGGCCCCACAAATATCTCCCTCCTCTGCTTCTTGCTCCCATCATAATTTTCCCTACCAGCTTTCTCTGGTGCTGTCCGATCTCCAGCCAAGAGTACCTTAGTGCTGGCCTTGCCACAAAAAGCCCATATATGCCGTTCTTGGGGCAGGAAATAACAAGGGTGAACATGTCCTCCTCATCTCCAAATAGCTCTGAAAATGCATAGCATGATGGTTTACTACTGGGTTTGTTGCAGAAACAAATCAATGCCGGGAAATATGGGCCGACTATGCCAGAACTGGAGAAACAAATAGCAGAGCACAACATTTTGCAGAAGGAGATAGAAGCGTATGGCCTCCAGATCAAGAACCTCCATAGTCAGGTAAAATGGCATCTTCTCCCCCCATAGCCAAGATGTGCAAAATGTCATCCCACATCTGTGCTCCTGAACAGCAAGGACAGCTGCTGAACGGCAAATCTTGCCTGTTTTTAAGATGTTGAATTCAGTGCAGGTTTTCCTTACAATAATATTGATGCATTAAACTAGTCTTGTGAACTTTTCCATCTGTGTTCAGTGTGTTCAAGAAGTAGGTTGAATTATCTATATTCTCGTGAAACATACCAACCAACAAGTAAATTCCCATCAATTTTCACCATATTGCAAATGTTTGCAGCAGAGCTTCCTACCCTTCTGGAATTCACAAGAGCAGTTGCTACCATTTAGGCTGCTTGTTAGTATTTCTCTTGGCCTCTGGCCTCTGGAGGGGCTTCTCATGTTGTTTTAAAAGGAGAAATGAAATTCTAATGCATGTCTTTGTTGGGCTCCTATAGCTTCATTTGAGGGATATGGTTGCTGTTTGCAGTTGTGTAACAAATGAGCATAAGTTACATAAATGAGTCAGGAGCTTGTTTGTGTGTATAAATTGTGAAGGATGCTAATGGCGTTGGTTATTACAGTCCAAAGCGCCAATATATGCTGGGTTCCATACAAACATGTAAGAAAAACTGTGCAGGATCTGGTCCCACATCTTGCCCACACAGTGACCAACCGATGCTTCTGCAAAACCCAGAAAGAGAACATGAATGCAAGAGTGCCCCTCTGCTTTTCTGGGCCAGCATGCACAAAATGCCTCTGATCCTGCAGATAAGACATGATCATGATGACTAGCAGCCCTTGATAGCAAAACAGCCCATGTTTGTCTCTGTTGGAGAGTGCTCTTGATTTGTGGACGACGAAAAGAATAGGGCAGGCCCTGCTCAGACTACGTACTGCATGTCTTTGGAGCATCCCAGCATACCAACCAAAGCTCCTGTACCCCCATCCCACCCTCTGCAGGGAGTTTCCAGGTAATCACAATAAAGTCTGCAATTTAGGCTATGGCCTTCATTAAAGGGTCCTTAGCATAATGGTTATTAATGGATCTGAGCAATGGCTGAGGTATGTTTAGTTCACCAGGTCAAGACGAATAGCAACCTCTTGAGCTTATGCCCCACTTTAGCCACTGCTTAGTTCGGTGATGATGGGCCATGATCTTGATCACTCCTTGAACCACAGCTGCCCTGTCAGAGAGCTGTGGAATAATAACCAGAGAAAGTGAAATTGCCCATTAATAGGGTGGACTGACTGTAGCCAAAAACAAAGCTGAGCTAATGAGCGGCTTCCCTTTGCCTTTCTAAAACGCTACAGGTAGTCTAGTTTGAAAAGATGAAACAAATCAGGATACTCTGATTCATGAATATTCAGTATTGTGTCATGTTCCCAATAATCAAGGCAATCATGAATCTGATCAAGTTAAAGTTGTAAATCTCAGATTAATATGCTTCGGCATAAACAATTAACACTTTGAATGGACTAATAATGTGAGTCAAAATCTGCTAAAGCAAAGATAATGTTTGAAAAACTGAGAAGACATTACCGCATATGAGTTGTATAACATTAATCTGCACTTCTGCACTATATATGTACCAGTCCCTGCAATAAAACAAGTTCTGTTGTTGTTTTTAGCACATTCTGTAATCTCTGAAAAATATTGCTCTTAACATGTCAATTATTTGTCCATGTGATTTCCCTCTGGCTTGCCAAATAGGAAGCAGCAGATTTAAAGAGCCACTACAAAGACCTGCTGGTAAGACTCTTTTTCAGTATAAAAGGGCCTTTTAAAATACTAATTAGGCCATTTTATTACTTTGTTGTCTGATCCAGACCAAAGTGGTTAGGAAGGGGAGGCAGATTTAGTGCTCTTCTAAGCTGGACTGGTCTGAAACATTTCAGGGCTCATTGGAATGATGAGGAAAGGGAAGCACCACTGATACAAAGCACCTGAGTGTCTCTGGAGCCATGTTGAAATGCTACCTCTTCCCACAATGCCTTCTGGAGCTCCAGTGGGGAGGCATTTCACTCAGGTTAAGAAGCACCATGATTTCTTGAGCACAAGTTCAGATTTGGTCACCCATCTCCCCAGTGCACCCCAGTATACCAGCCTGACATTTTCCATGTGGCGGTCCTGAAACAATAGACATAGGCACACCCCCAGTTTCACTCAGCCTCCTCACATGTCACACTGGAGTACCTCTGTTTTTCATTCTAAACCATCTCATTGATTTTTATGAAAAGCAACAGTGATACAACTAAGGTCATGGAGTTGTTGGGGGTGGGGAATTATAAAGCATCCTGTGCCCTCAAAGAGATTTACTGAGATTGCAAAAAATGTGGTCAAGACTTTTACGTCTTTTTTCTCTGATCTGGCAGAAAGCCTCGATCTGGCGAGGTCAGAGCTTGGGCAGCCTCTATACACACCTGCAAGGTTGTACAAAGGAGCTGGGTTACCTGGCAGAACAGCAGAATAAGATCTCGAAACAGGACTGGAGTGACCAAATGATTGATCCCCAGTCAGTACGGCGGGAGTATGAGGTAAGTGGCACCATACAATCTGTTGGAGGGGAGTGGCAGATGCTTGTTTTATATTGTTAATTTATTGTATTTTAATTGATTTATTTGTAAGCCGCCCCGAGGCTTCGGCAAATGGGGCGGCATAGAAATTTTATGAATGAATGAATGAATGAATGCAACATCCCTTTGGATGAGAATTCAGCCATGGCACTTAGGGGACTTCATTTTCCAAATGTATCTTTAGCCCACAAAGTTTCAAACTGCACCAGTCCACAGTGAGCTTGCACTGGTGGAACATTAAAGATTAGTGTTGAAGGTTCCCCACTAAACCATCAGTTGGACTCCTTATGCCTGCCTCTTGTCTTGGTCTTGATGATGTCCTCCATTGTTTCATTCAGATCCTAGAATTAATTTCAGCTGGTATGCACTATCACTGACATCTGATCCAGTTTTCTTAGAAATTAGAATTTAGGGTAATTTTAAAAGCTAGTCTTTAATCCCTAGAGCTCCTAAGAAGCATGACTGAAACAAATCACCCTCATGTGGATGCCATTAATTTCAACTGAACCCTCCAAGTCAATGCTGCAAAGAGTGTCATAGGAGAGCTGGTGTGGTATGGTGGATAGAGTTGGAATGGAATTTCAGAGGTCCAGGTTCTAGTCCCCACTTAGCCATGAAGCTCACTGAGCAATTCTGGGCCAATGAGTGACTCTCAGACTAACCTACCTCACAGGGCAGTTGTGAGGATAACATGGCAAAAGAGGATTAAGTATACTGCTTTAGGCTTTTTGCAAGAGAAAAAAACTGTGATAAAAGTTTGAATGGGTCTTTTCTCCTATCCTGAAAGCATTCTCTCCGCTTTAGAGCTGTTTCTATATTAGTCTTTTTCCTTTCCCTTGCAGGATTTCAAGAATAATGACCTCCTTAACCAGGAGGAATATGTGAATACACTCCAGGATGATGGAGACAGGATGATTGAACTGAAACATCCAGCAGTGAGCCCAATCCAGGTAGGTGCGGAATTTTGAATGTAAATCTAATCTATTTTTAATTTATTTGAAGCCATTTTGTCCTGCTCTTTAGCTGAAAAAGGTTCTCAGAGTGAAGTACACAGATTAATAGTTTTAAAAGGCCTCAAGATTTACAGTCTAGAAGACATGACAGAAAAAGAAAAACGTTTGGGAGGAGAAGGAAAGAAGAAAGCAAACAGAGGCATTAAGCTGGAATCAAAATAGCAGAACTGATGGCCTGGACCTACTTCTCTTTTCTACCTCACCTCAGCCTGATGGAATGACTGCTGCCAGAAAGAGAGAAACTGGAGGAAATAACATATGCCATAAATAAATTCTTTATTTTTTCTGGGATTATCCTGCTTACTCTGCTATATATGCCTATTTATTAAAGCCTCTCTTGGAGTATGTTTGAAAGGAAGTGATTTCTTTGTGATATGTTACAACTGTTAATATTGTCATCCAGCAGTATAATGGTGATGTAAGACCCTAAAGGACATATTGCTTGCCAGCCTATCCTACCTCTCGCATTTTCTCACTGGCAGTTGGCATTACCATGAAATACATTTCTCTCAGTGCTGAAAAGGGACTTGTGTTGGAGTGAGACTCCACCTCTCTGTCTTGTTCTCTCTCTTTTGGATGTGTTACTTTTCCTTTACCACACCTCCTACAGCAGCAATTTTTGTAGTGGCACCCTGGACACTTCCTCAAATTGCCAAATGTGCCCACAGCCCGGAAAAATTGCTATTCCTGGCTCAGAATACAATGCAGCATTTCAGCAACCCAGTTTTCTGGGGTGCTGTAAGATGCTGCAATCTGAAGGCACTGGAATTTTGCAATGAGGTGTTCAATATACAATTGTCTGTACTCTGTTTGTGCAACTGAATGCAGAGAAGTGCATTTTGAACGTTAATATCTAAGAAATGCTTTAGAGCATGCCTTTAATGCATAGTTCATGGAAGCTAATTTGTTCACTTGATAGAAAATAAACATATCCATTTTCCTTTCTCAGGTTTTAGAGGGCATTTAATTGTATGTGTCGCATAACATAATTTTCTCTCTTGTCTAGATTTATTCCCTAGCAATATCTACTATTATCAGTCTTGAGAGAGACAGAGAAGGAACTGAATAGAAAGAGCTAGACTGAGAGATTTTAAAACTATTTCTTTTTTTATTACAGGCTCACCAGGAGGCCCTGAAGAATGAATGGCAGAATTTTCTCAACTTATGCATCTGCCAGGAGAACCACTTGAAAAACATAGAGAATTACAAAAAGGTAAACTGTTTTTTAATTATGTGTATTGTGAAATTGGAAATTAAAACAAAAAACAAAAACAAATGAACAACAAAGTAAAAATAAAATGAAATATTATAGTTTTATACATTCTTTGAGTGAATCCATTACAACAAATACATATTTCTGATGCAAATTTATATATTTTATATATAAGTATACTACTGGTATTGCAGAGAACTATGTATTGAGTCATACAAATGGAGTCGAAATATCCATACATTTATTTATTCATAAATTATGCTTAAAAACCACCTGTTCAAAGACTGAACATTTCATCAAGTGTTATAATATTGTGCTATTGCAGATGCCTATTTATCCTTCCAGTGTTGAAATATTCATCTTTTAGCTCTCAAAAGGGTGTGGAAAATCCATTTACATGGACTTTGCATTGTTACAGGAGGAAGGCAGATAGTTAAGGAGAGCATTAAATATTATTAAACAACTTTCCATTACAAAACTTATCCAAATTTTTACTTTCTCCCAAAAGGAAGCAGCCATTGGGTGCTGCCAAAATATATGATTAAGAGAAGCATTAGCTTTACCCTACCTCCAACGATTTGATTAAGCTTTTATTTTAAAAGAACATCCATTTTTGCTGAATTAAATGTAACCTAAGATCTGTTACCCTCTTTGAGACAGATACCCATGAAGCACTCCATCGACTGCACAAGACAGGACGCGCCAATCCATTATTCCCTTAAGATCCTGGGTATCAAATTTGCTCGCCAATAATAGATACTTATAAATGTGGATTGTGGGCTGGTGTTGGCACAGAAGTTTCTACCCCTTCTGATTACACATAGAAAGTCCTATTGAAATGTTATCTGTTAAAATGCAAAATGTTTGTACAAGTTCAGAACCATAACGTTGTTGCTGACCCTTCTACTTCACCTCGAGCACCTACAAAGAATCAAAATACAATGAAAGCAATGAAAACATGCAAACAACATAAGTAAAACAACATTTAAAGGAGCAAGATAAAGTTACACTTTTAAAAAAACACATTAAATGACCTTAGAAAATATAAAGTTACAAAGCTCTTCATCTGGTGCCAAAGTGATACTAAAGGAATGTTACCTCTGGGAAGAGCATTCCATGGCTGGAGTGCCACTAAGGCCCATGTCCCCAGTGGCCAGCCAGTGCATCTCAGCCTCTGTGGAGTACTGATAAAATTAGGGCATATCTCTGACATGTTTAGGGCTTTAGCACCAAATCAAATGCACAAAAAAGCCCTGACATGTACAGAAATAGTGGCCAGGCAGCGTGGGGCAATTCCGTGCTCCCTTTGCTGCTGCAGTCAATCCCTACTGAGTCGCTCACACAGATCCCAGTCACCCTGTGTGCAGCTCATGAAGAAACAGTAGGCACAAACATTGCCATAAACACTGCAATTCTGAAGCTTGCTTTGATTGGGTGTAGTTAGAATATGCTTTTCTAAACTCTGAAAACAGTGTCAGTCTGAATACACACTCTGCAGAAGTAATGTCAAGGTTTCATGGCCAAAGATGCACCTCCTGACCTCTGTTTTTCTGTTCTTTTGTCTTTAGTTTTATGATGACGTTGAGACTGTGAACCAGTCACTAAACAAGCTGAACCACGACCTTGATACAAAATACAGCAAGATCAACAAAGACAGCTCAGGAGTGGTGTCTGAATTAAATCTTCAGCTGGAGGTGAGATCCTCAGCAGATCAGGGAAGACAACTGGGAGACTTCAGCAGATTCTTACACCTTTATTAGGGTTGGGGAGCAATCATGATCCATTAGTTTTTTGGATTATAGTGACAACTAAACCTAACAATTTATTTGCCTGATTTCATCTAAAGTCAGTTAGGTGTTGAACCAGGAAGTTACAAACAGGACCAATGCCCTTGATTCATACATACTCTTAACTGGAAAAGTAAGAGAGAAATAGGGGCAGTTCAGGAGAAGAGAGATGACTCATTGGAGGAAACTGGATTCTGTCCTTTGCATCATGGCCAGGCTTTTCTTCACAAATATAAAAATCAAAGCACAGAGAGCATGTTCAGATTAAGAGTCATGGTTTGAGTGAATGTGTGGACTGGGGAGTAGAATCACACTTCCCAGAATTATATGGATTCTATATAAGAATCTATATAAGAAATATATATATATCTTTAGATATATTGGCCAAATATCTAAAGAGCTTGTGTGTGACCAGGGACCCTTTTGCAGGGTTTCTGATTGTGCAGAGAGCCTACCCACCTAAAACTTGAACACACTAAAGTCCTTTCACACCTTCTGATAAATGTGCATGGTTTAGGAGTGGGGGAAGCAGGCATGAAGCCTCTGCCAGCTGTTCTTTTGTAGTTGTGGAGAAGGAAAAGATGTTACTCGCCAACATCTCCAAAATGGGGATCTCCTGCCTGGTCAACATGAATGATGTGACTGGGGAGCCACTCAGTCTACTGGCCTTGTATGGCATCCCACTAGAAGCTTTGGCTGGCTGCTTAGCATTGTGAATCTCAAACACTTGGTAGGCCACAATATATGATTGGTAGATTCTGGTCACCAAAAGGCTGGGGAAAAATAGTAATTCAACCAAAAATTCATGGAATTGTCCTATGGATTTGAGGAGAAAAGGTTTCATGGAATGGCCTAGCTTCCAAAATTTCCTTTGTCATACTGATCTGAAACAGGCACCTGCAAAAGCTTCTAGTGGGCAAACTTCAATAAGGTCCAAGACCAGAATGAAACACTGGTGCCCAGGTTCATTGGTTTGTGGACCTCCTGGAGATGGGCAAGCTAGCCCAGTGCTGGAGTTAGGCTTAGGTTGCTGTTCCAGGCTTAAGGGTCTCCAGCTCAGCAGTCTATGGCATCTCTGACTCAGGGGTTTCTGGTTCCATAGTAATGCTTGGGCCCAGTGCATCCTCTTTTAGCACCACTACTTTCTCAGCTTCTGAGTCTGTTTCGCGGTCCTCTTGGCTTCTTAGGTGATGAGATTGTCCTTGACTCATGTTGTTCTACACATTTACTTAGGAATAAAGCCCACTGTACTAAGTGGAGCTTACTTCTGATAAGACATGAATAGGAGTCCATGACTTATCTCCAACTCTACACCCCACAAATGGCATGAGGTAGACTGTTTCATCCTTGGACCTATTTTGGACAAAGAATCTTAGAGATTTTTTGCAAGGCCTTCTTTTTTAATATAAATACAAAGATCAAATAATTGTTCCTGGGAGGTCAGGTTTTAAAAATAGGCTGCATGGAATAGCGCATTATGAATTTATACATTTTATTGATTCAATCACTGCCTTTTCTGCAGAGGAGTAGAAAACACTGCATCTCTCAAATAAAATGATAAAGTGAGTTGATGGAGAAATCTGTCCATTCTGTTAAAGCCTCTGTGTTTGCAGATATTCAGCTGCTGTCCACTATAATAGCAGCACCCGTGAGCAGCAAAGGAGGCAGACATTTTGGTTGTTTTTTTGACAGCTGTAGTTTTGAATTTTCCAGAAGTTAAAAAGCATCTCAAAACAAGACTTATTCAGAAAAGAGGAAGCCACTCTGATTCTCTTCCCTTCTAAAGAATTTCACCAAACCCCACAACATTTTGTTGTTCAGTCACAAAGTCATGCCCAACCCATCATGACCCCATGGACAACATTTCTCCAGATCTTCCTGTCCTCCACCATCCCCCAGAGTCCACTCAAGCTCACACCAACTGCTTCAGTGACTCCATCTAGCCACCTCATTCTCTGCCGTCCCCTTCTTCTTTTGCCATCTATTGTTCCCAGCATTTGGCTCTTCTCCAGGGAGTCCTTCTCATTAGGTGGCCAAAGTATTTGAGCTTCATCTTCAGTATCTGGCCTTCTAAAGAGCAGTCAGGGTTGATCTCCTTTAACATTGACTGGTTTGATCTCTTTCCAGTCCAAGGGACTACCAAGACAAAACAGCCAATGCTGTGGTGGATAAATAAACTTGTTGACTAGGTACAGTTCTAATTTGGCTAGATGAGATATAAACAGTGTGGACCTTTATTCTACTTTTCTGCTTCTCCTTCCTATTTAGAAGGATGAGAAGACTGTGAAGCAAGCTGAGAGAACCATTGCTGAACTGAAGAGGAGGAGTAAGGAGATCAGTCCTTTGAAACTGCGCAGAGTCTGCCCTCCCCAGCCAATTACTATTGATGCCATTTGTGACTGGGATTTGGGTGATGTAAGAAGACACTCTTCTCATACGTGATGGATGCTGATCCAGCTTATGTGTTTACCTTTTTTCTAATGTGTATCTCACTAAGTTTACTAAAGTCTTGCTTACACTTCCTGCTGCCGCTAATATTGCCACTGCTGCTGAATCTCAACATCAGAAGGGAAAGCAGCTGGGAAGTACTTTGTGCCATGTGTTTCTATATGGAAGTGCAATGCAAGAGAACTGCACACTGACTGCTCTGCTTTTTGTCTAGAGGACAGCTATACGTTTTGATCAGACACACTATTGACCTGCTATCTGGCTCTTCAGTGCTGCATGGATTCATTAGGGGTGGGGTGCAGGTGTCAGAAGCTGCACAGTTCATTCACAATTCTCCCTCTGCTCCCACCCATCCAAAATTTTCTAACGATTCCACTCAATGGATGTTTGGACATTGCAAACTCTTGTCTACAATCAGTCTAACATGTAACAATTTTTGTACAATGGCCACCCAACTGATCATATGAAATACTTTCTGCTTTTCCTGCAGAATAACCTCAACCTCTTGCCTAGCCCTGATACAGGTTTCCTATATGTCTCATAACAGAGCCATGGAATCTAGGGAACTTAAAAGCCACCCTGTCCAAACTCCAGTAACACTGAATCTTTTATGCCCAGATATTCCTAAAAAGAGAACAACCAAACTACAATTAGTTCTTTTACTGCATGTCCTACAGAAGGGGCCTACCAAACAGAGAAAGTGTGTGCAAGTTATCTGTCATCTACTCCATTCTTATCTAAGATTTGGAACTACTGAAATAAAATGGGGATTCCTCAAGGGGTTGGTGCTAGGACGCCAAGCTCCCTGGTCCCTCTGAGAGATCCAGGAAGGGTCTGGCTGGATAAGGAACCTCTGCAGGCCCGATTAGTTTCATGGGCTGCAGGGTCCCTTCCCCTGTTGTAGGACAATACATGGTGGCACCATAGGGAGGGTGAGTTTTATATATTTTCCACCTACTCTGAGGAAGGTAATAGCCACAAATGTGTAGATTTAGAGTACATCCAAAAAAGCCAAGAGCATCTCTTAGTTTGAATGGTGAAGGACAGAATTTTGTGAAATTGGAAAAAAGCTTTGAATTTATCTTTATGGAAGAGATTTGCCATATTTGAAATTCACTTGAAACCAAACCCCTTTTCCCTCTCCCTGTTTTTTCTAGGTGAAGCTTGAGAGGGGTGAGAAGTATACTTTGAATGATAATAGCAACCAGGAAAACTGGATAGTGCAGAACAGGAACAGAGAGACTAAGGCAGCTCCTGCCATTTGCTTCTCCATCCCACCTCCAGATCATGAGGCCATAGCTAGAGTTAATAGGTTAGTATACAGCTTTTCCCACTGGTCTTGTTCTCCCCTCACACCCCACACCCCAAGTATATAGCTACAATAAGGTAAGAAAATATTTTCTGCCTATTTTTATTGGTTGTTTTGTTTTTACTGATAAATATCAGCTTTTGAGGATGATTTGAAAAATAGTCCCATGTCAGAGTTTCTTCTCTCTAAATCAGGAATAGAGTCCTCCAACATCATATAAGTTACTGGAGATTATGTCTATATTTAAATTATGCATGTATAGACTGAAAGCCTCTACAATCCGGTTCACACTTGCAGCAGCATGTACAAGATATGGATTTCTGTACCTGCTGTCTGAGCTCTGGCATGTCTGCTGCTCATGGTCCTACCCACAATCACTGTACTCATTAACAGAGTCTGTTTCCATTATCATGATGCCTTCCTAAAATGGGTTACATTCATGTTGTAATCACTGCATTGAGGTGCGTTGCATAAAATTATTCCTATTGTTGTGAACCCATCTTAAGAAAGTAACACTCTGTTTAGCCATAATCAGGATATATGATGCAGGCATATATTTAAAGGTGTGCTCCTATGCAAGTTGAGACAGGAAAAAAGGCCTACAATTCCCAGAATGCCTAAGCCCTGAGCCATAAAGACTTATTGACAGGTTATCTATTCTCTTTTCTTCTGGATCAGCTCTTTTCAAAACACACATTATTCATGTAGCCTGTTGCTTAGCACATCCTTTGAAACAGGAATTTTAATTAGTGTATGTCCTTGAAAATTCCTAACAAATTATTCTTTGTAGGTTCTGCCCAGTCCAACCAGGAGCTCTGTGAATGTGCGACATCTTTCCTAATTAGTACTCATTTCTGATACTTCCAGGACACCACATTTACCTCAAAGTGCTGCCAGTCACCTGAATCCAAATCTAAAATTTATACACACGCACGTGTATATAAACTATTCTGAAATTTCTAAAGCATCCTATATACCAGAGTGGACAGAAGGTAGCCTTATTAAAGCATAAGAATTCATAACGTTCCTTATCTTTTAAAGTAAGTTTCAAGAAGCTAACATAATAAAATATAAAATAAAATAAAAAAATACAGTATAATACAATACAATATGCTGCCACATATTAGCCAGGCTTGCTTACACAAGCAGAAAGATTAAAGTATAGTAGAAGAACCTCCCCACAAGAGACTTCCAAAATGAATTTAAATGGTTGCACCCTCATTCTGATTCATATGATCCAGAAAACACACCCAGGCTAACTAATCCAGTGACAGAAATAATATAATTAACCCAGGATACATCTTTCATTTGGAGCCCCAAATCTCCGGGACCATGCTGAAATAAAGGTAAAGGTGCACTGATGATCACTGTTGCATGTGATCCCCTGGGTTTTCTGGCTTTTTACTCCCATGTGTTTCATCTCCTGCCGTCTCCCCTTGAATCTTTCTACCTGAGCTTGTCCCCCTCCAGTCAGATGCTCTTCCCTGTCCATATATCCCTTTTTAAATAGATGTCCATAGCAGACTGGGTCTTTTAAGGACACACACACACACACACACACATGGAGATGTGAGTATATGAAAATTAGCATATGCAAATATGTGGGGCAATTTTGTTGTTGTTTTTGTCCTGTGGGCCTTACCAAGATCTTTTTGGTCCCGTTGTGTTGTGAACAGCATTGGCATCTTCTGTTGTGTTTAGGCTAGAAGATGAACTGAACACTGTAAAGCAGAAGAGAGCTACAGTGCAGAACACCCTAAGAAGCAGCCACAAGGAACCAGTTAATTCTAGCCGCCCGGGTATGTCAGCATTTTAGCTGCTTTCTATCTGGAAATTACAATGCCCTTGTAATGTGACAGGATGGCTCTGGCAAACTCAGCTATATATCCAAGGGCCTTCAAGATGCAAAGTCTCCGTTTAATATGCTGCTTAAACAAAACTTAATGGGGAGCTAAGACCTCTTAGGGAAGGAATCACTTTAGAGTGAATGTGGCAGATGAAAGAAAATAGTGTAAGCATAGCAATTATCCTCCTGAGCAAATTTGTATGTAAATTAAAAGTTCTGGTTTCTTTATGGACACACTGTTTAAGGTATGGTACACATAAAAGGCGTACCATGCCAATCCCCTTCAACGGTCACTACTGCTTTTCATTCCAGTACCAGTCAGAATATCTACAGTGGCCCAGAATGACTCCCAAGCTGACCATCTGCTCCAAAAATTGGATAGAATTGATGGTGACTTGAGCCAGGTCAGGAGAGAGACTTTTAGCTGCATGCGATCCCCACTGAACTACAGCGACCCTATAGAGGATCTTACTCAGCGAATCAGAGACCAGGAGGTAAGTGCTGATGGACTTGAATGTCTCGCTTGTCCATGATAACCTGATCACAAATATTGTCCACAGCTAAGCTGCTTCACCTCTATGGGAATTAACACTTTCACAGGAAAAAAGGAGTTTTTTGGTTGTGAGGAGGCTTATAATATCAAAACTAGATACCTGCACAAATTTATTGTGAAAAAACTAGTGATCAACCAATGACAGCCACTGCTTGGGCAGTTTGGAAGGGCTGTCAGAGGCTGCCACTACAGAGGTCACAAAAAGTTATTGGGATCACTGAAAATACAGGAGGAGGGAAGCAGCAGTGAGTGCAAAGTGGCTTGCAATTGGTAAAGGAGAGCTTGAGGCACCAATGCTCACTCCTAGTAACTCTGTAGTGCCAGAATGGCTTTTATTGGCAGTGGCCCAGGCAAGTTTGACAAGACCAGCAAGGGGAGTTGTTACCCAGAAAACTACCCTTGTTGAACTGCTTGCTTATTGCTTCCCTGGATATACAATGGGGCATGTCACCCAGGTTCAGATGATATGACCATCTATTGTGGTTGCTACAACCCCTACAACAAGCCATGGAGCATCAGGGTGATTTGTTGCCCACGTTATTGGAAGAGGTTCAGGTTCATATTGCAGTGATCAGGCCAAATTCACACAACATGACAAACTACCATGACTGGTTACCTGCAGTGAGTTGTCATGTTCTAGTAATCTAGTAGTTTTCTGGATAAAGAAAGGAGAGAAGCTTTGTCATACATGAATCCACTTGGTTTTGATTAAATTCCTGTCTGCTTTCTCATCTCTCAGTATTTTGAGAGCATGAATCTTGGCTTTCCCTTTGCTATTTTTAACTGTTTTCAAACTGTCTTCATTATAAATTTTGACTATTTGGCTACATACATGAAAGGAGTAGGGTTGAGATTCCTGTTGAGATGGAATAACTGCCTCGAAGTCCTCTTAGATGTAGATGGGGACCAAGGACCACTGGGCTGGGAAAACCAAAAATTCCACTTGAAATCAGCATTGGTCGTTCAGTTGGTGCCTGTTATTATCACACTGAACTTAAGTGTCTGCCTTTGTTGTCAGGGAATAGCAAGGAGACTTCAAGGGATAGAAGCAGAAAAGCAAACTGCTCAGAAGGAGTGTGAGGCCTATCTTTCTAAGAAACCTGTTGGCACCTCTGCCTCTCAGCTTCCTGTGACACTCAACAACATCAAGAACAAATGCAATGATGTTAAGATGCTTTCCAAGCTCTATGATGAAAAGTGAGTGTCATCACCAATATTTATTAGCAAAGAAAAGAGCTGTGCTTGTGCATGAAAGAAGAGGAAAAATCCAGAAAAATGTTTCTATGAAACCTTGAATATTTTAAGCTGGATGATACTGGGCAAGAGCTCTTTGCTACACTGGTGTAGAATTGGGGAGGGGGGAATCTTGAAGTGAAATGTTGCTTTTTGGCTTCATAATATCTCCCCCTCCTCAGAGCTAAAGCAAGCCTGAACCTGGAAAATCAAATTGAAAACACAGACAAAATCATCAGCACTTTTGAGGCCAAGTTATCTCATGATGGTACCATTCCAGCATCACCCAATGCACTGCAGGATCGTGCCAATGAACTTCAGGTGAGAGTCCTTTGGAGGCAGAAAAACAGGGGTGTAAGGTGAGAGGGAGCTGATTAATTCAACCTCGCTTTTTTTAGGGAACAGAGTGGGTTAATGAAATGACTTGCTCATTTGCTTAAAAAAATCCAGAGGAAACTAGACCCATTAAGCCAGGGCTTTGCAAGCTGTTAAAATTGCGCCTTTTCAGCTATTAAGTCTCCTTCATGAGGATCTTGCAACCCCTGAGAAATCAACTGACCACACAGATGGCCCCTTCTTGGCGTCTTCCAGTTCTCATCTAACTGGTTGTGCCTAAAATCACTCTTCCCTTTCCAGTGATATTATTGTTATTCCTCCAGAAACCAAAATGTAACCCACGACTATCTGTAGACCATGAGTTAATTCCAGGAATCCAAGTTGTTGCTCAGCTAGGATCTTAGCCAAAGTCAAATGGCAGGGGTTAAGATCGAGTGGCTTGAAGTTTTAGGTTAGAACCAGAAATGTTCTTTCATACACAGATGATTACTTGCTCCACCCTGCATTCCCCTGATCTACTCAGAAGGGTTGGGAGACCTTCTGGAAAAGATCTGGAGTGCATATGAGGGGCTATAGGGAGGAAGAGACGATGCAGGTAACTCCAGTCCATAGGCAGTAGCCTTCTACATGTAGAATTTAGCTAACCTAGCTTTGTTGAAATTAAAATTTGACTTTGTAAGCATTGGATAGGTATGGGTTGCAACAAGAAAGTCAGAACAAACTGAAATGGAGGGGTGCATGTTGGAACAGCAATGACTGAAGGAGTACAAAAATGGAGGCTGAGGCAGGCTTCTTGAAGAACCTGGCTCACCATCGTTGTGTTGACGTGTCTCTTTGATTTTTGCACCATATGTATGGCTCAAACAATTCACTAATGTAAGGGTGGTGGAGTGTAGCAGATCTGCTATGAGCTTTGTGCAAGCCTCTCTCTGGCTCATCAGCTCCTTAGCTCAGAGATATAGCACTTTTCAACAAGAGGCATTTATGGTGCATTCATTCTTCACTCAGGTTGTTTACACATTTTTAGATGCTGTTGTGACCTTTCACTTGTGTATCTAAAGAAAACATTTGGCAAGTGTTTTTTAGAGCAAGGAAAATGTGGTATTAAGCTGCAAAACACTTCTTTCACTTAAAAAATTGCATTATTCTGCTATATCACATTGCCACCTAGAGTGGAACAGCTATGTAGTGGAAAAAGCCAAAAAGGAAACCTTTTGTATGGACACTGTACTATATGGCCACATATGCAACAAGGATGCCAATATAGCTACATATGTAGCCAAGCATGCTGGTCTCTGCTCAGCCATGGAGTTGGGTAACTTTGGGCCAGTCACATACTCTCACTCTAACCTACCTCACAAGCTTGTTGTTGTAAGGATAAAGCTGGGATGAGAATGAAGAGGATTTAAGCTGCCTTGAGTTCCTTGAAAAGGAGGAAGACAGAATATAAATATAATAAATAAAGATCAAAGACTGCGTAACAACAGAGTACCTTTGCGTTAGGAAAAAAGTTACAGAACACTCACAGGTGGAGGCATATGCACGAAAGAACCTTTAACACTGGTGCTGCATGTCCCTGGTCAAGAGGAATTTCTTCCTTTGTCCAACAGGATAAAGCATCTGTCTTGGCTTTCACAGCCTTAGACTTGGGAAATTTATGATTCTGACAGGTAATCTATGTGAAACTCCCTCCATACCCCCACTAAGGTTCTTTCCTCCCTTTTTCATTTCCTGCTTCTGAGCTAACCAGAGTTTTTTGTCTCCAAACCTCCAAGTTTGCAATATTCTCAGTTTCAGACAGCCCAATGAAATCATTTGTTTGGCCTCCCCACCACACAAACTGTAAACCCAATGGTTTTAAATAATGTTGGTGTCTTTTTCATTTCTGTTCAGCATCACCATATCTTTCCAGCCAGAGTGAGAGGACATTTGGTACTTCAGGATCAAATGAACTGGGAAAGAAATCTTACAAAGGTTTCTTTATTCTTAAATAAAGTTGCAGTCCTAAATATGTATTTTTCTTCTCTTTGAAGAAATTGAAGCGGGATTTAGTGAAACAGGAGGACTGCTTGCTGAAGCTAAACCGCAGCTGTAAAGATGCAGAGCACTGCTGCAGTGCTGTGCAGAACAATTTCCAAGAGTACTGCCCAGATCTGCCCAGGCAGAAGAAGGATGTCCAGCTGCTTAATGATCGATATCATGCTGTTGCTGACCAGTTGGATCACCGGTAAGGAGCCCAACCCTCTTCCATGGTGGTCATGACTAGTAAGAAAGTACTCAAATCAACATCTAGCCTTGGGAGTTGTCTTGATTAAAAGGCCAGATTTAGAATCCTGAACCTCTGAGGAAATAGGTTCCAGGCATTGCTTTCCCTCCAAGTTCTCAGTTCTCAACATACTGAAATCTTCTTATGCAAGAAATTACTTCCCCTCTCTGTGGAACCAAGGAAGTATATGCAGGATCGTTGTTGTTTTTTTCTGAGCCTCTGCTCCCTCTCAGTGACAAACCCATCATTGTCCATCCACAGTTCCAAATCAGGAGATTTATCAGCCTCTTGCTGCAGGGTTGAAAAGTTCTATTTATCTCAACTTTCAAAAGCAAAATCTTGTTCTGTCTACAGAAGTGAATAATTGTGCCATTTTACAGCTGGATGGAACATGGCCTGGCAAAGACCCTCCCCATATCAATAGCCATGACCTCAATTTGTCTGTCACGGCTGATTGAAAAGGGACTTTTAAGAACAAGCAGTCCCTTTCAACTAGCGAAGACAGCCTTTTTGGTAGGTAAGACATCAAAAAGAGAAAACTGAGACCTCCTTGCCTAGACCGTTCCCAGTGTCTTGTGTTAAGCACTGATGGGAGCTGCAGACCAAAGGATGTGGAGTACCTTAAGCTGCTCACCCCAGCCATAAAGTCTCTCACTAAACTAATTCAAGACAGCATTCTTCATCTTAATCTTAGTCCCAATCTCTGTGCAGGGAGAAGACACTCCGTAACACCAGCCTCACTTACCAACAGTTCCAAAATTCTAACGAAAACCTGATATTCTGGCTCAATAGTCTGCCCAGGTACCAGGTTAAGACCACAGATGGACCTAGCCAGATCAACTACAAGCTTCAGGCCCAGAAGGTGAGTCTTATGATATGCTTTTGTCATGGAGAACTTGGTGAAATGATCGGATGACTGCACTCAAGGAAAATATTTGAATGCATGCAGGATATAAAACAATGAAATACATTTCAAAGTTAGGATGTGTTCACACATGCATGTTCTTTACAGTAACCGCAATATCAAATAATAACATGCGAAAAGAGCCATTAGAGAGCAGACCCCTAGAGAAAGATCTCTTTAGACAGGGACATTAGAGAGAGAGAGAGAGAGCAAGAGCAAGCATGTGAGCACCAGACACACTAATCGTGCTTAAAAAGTAACTATGAAATATTTTAATTCCCTTTTTCTCCTGCAGAGGCTGGTGGATGAAATCCAGAGCAAAGAGTCTGACAAGAGTTCTGTGATCAACTTGTCCCAGGGCATACAGTCTATCCTCAATGTATGTTTGGAGTGTTTCTACACATTTTGAATTTCCATTTGGTAAACCAATGGGTCCTCCTCTGGCTTTATTTATTTGTTTGTTTGTAAAACAGGATTATGAGCTTCAGGCAGGAAAATATCGGTCCTCTCTGGACCCTGCTTTGTCTGCTTACTCTGCCAAACGCCTCCGAGTGACCCCCCTTCAAGAGAGCATCCAATCTCAGGTGAGAGTTTGAGACCAGCCTTATTTATATACCATTTTCACTTCTCTTAACCAGTGAATTTACATGCTTAAAGCAGCTTACAAATGTAAAAATAGCAGCAAAGAATAAAAAACCCACTAAAAGAATGATAGCTTAACATTATATAATATTTGAGCAGCACTATCATGGAGGACTTTCATTCATGAGGTCACCACATGGAGATGGTTGGAGATGACTTGACAGCACAAAACTATAAAAAAAAATCCAACAAACAAAGCAGATGAAGCAATTAAAAATAAAGTGCTCAGTGAAATAACCTTTTAAGCAGATGGAGGCCCTACTAAAGATGTTTCCTGAATATGACACGGTAGGTGAAGAGGAATGCAATGATATAAGGAAGGGCTCACAAGAGGAAACTGCCCAGGACTAATGGCTGTAAAGAGGACTGCTGTTTCTTAAACTGGTTACTGATTATCTGGTTCAACTTTTACCTGTGATGAATAATCCTCTCAAGCTGGACTTTTCTAATAGCCAAACAAATTACATCTTAGTTATATTGTGTCATGAGCAAAGAGAAAGAAGTCCAAGTATTTGTTAAATACTGAAGAGTAAGACTGACAAAGCTGCAAGTCCCTACACAGTTACCTGGGGCTAAATAGCACTGAACCTCTGAGTTTAGAGGTATTGGAGAAATCCTCAGTCAATTCAAAAGAATTTGGAGTTCTATGAACCTGACCTGCAACAGATAGGCTTTTCATGAGTTACAGAGACTTGTGGACCAGTTTTTTCCCACTTTTAGGAGGCAATCAGCACTAAATCACATTAGAACTAATATGTATTTGCACAAGTAGAATACAATATATTCTATTTTAAGAAATAAAAAATAACCCTGATTATCAATTAGTGGATGACGGAGTGAAGGATTCCTTACAATCTGCAAAACCGAAATGGTACAGATTTAACAGTAGCCATGCATCCCTGCTTCTGTGGAGGTATTCACAGGATTGCATTGTCAGGTGATTTAAAGTAAACAAGAACTACGGCTAATGTACCCTATCCTAATCCAGAGACTAAACAGAATTCCTCTGATACCCACAGGGTGTCATTATTTTGACATTATGATCTAAGTGAGTTTTGAAAATCTTGAAGTATAAGGAAAACAGCAGCATATAACGGGAGGAAGTATATGATGTCTAAATATGTTTTTTGCTAATTATCTTTAGGAAAATGATGTAACAAGGCTCTATACAGAGACAGTTGCTGAAAACAAAGAGCAGCTCAACCGGCTGGAATTTGCCAAGAAAATTATGGATAAGGTATGCAATGTCAATCATGCATTTTTAATATTTGACATTTTCATAACTAATGAGTTCACATGACATGGCGACCAACATGTGGTATGTGCACTTAGAGCGCAGTGGTTACAAACCGTGGACATTGACCCAAACCGTGGACATCGACCCACGGCTCCAAATAGGGGTTTTCTTTCCTTGCTTTCCTTGACAGCTGTCCAAATCAAAGGTGTAAGTACTCTTAGCACATGAAAAGGAGGTGGTGTGGATTTACACACCCTTCACCATGAGATCCTCGTTTCCCACTGATGGTCCTCAGGTCTTCTTCCCAAGACTCTAGCTATTCAGGAAGGTGCAAAAGTGCATTCCATGTGCTTTTCTGGGTATAATTAGTTTTGACGGCTAGCTTTCCTAGTCAGAAACTACTGCCTGCCTTGTCAAAATTTCAAAGGGAATCTAGGGTTCTGATATCTAATGGAGCAAAGCTCAGGGAACCAAGGTTCCATTTGGATGCCAGGAAGCACTTCCTGACAGTTAGGACCCCAAGGGTATGGAATGGGCTTCCACAAGAGGTGGTTGAGGCCCCATCGGTGCGGGTGTTCTAGGACAGGCTGCGCATGCACATGGTAGGCATGTCATGAGCAGAGTTGGCTGGAGCCAGGGAGATGGCCCGGGAGGCCCCTTCTGACTTGCCCTGTTTCTATGTTTCTAACTGTCAAAACTCCTATATCCTAAATGTTTTTGCAGGATAACTTTTGCACTTTCCCAAGCACGTAGATTCACAGGAATAAGTGCAAAATGTACATCACACTGAGTGGGTATAAACCGTACCACCCCCTTTTCACAAGCACAGATCACTCATGCCTTTGTTTTCCCTTAACAGTTTTCCTTTTATCAGATGTTAAAAGAAAGCAAAGGGGGGGATCCCATATGATGCCTCATTTAGGTCAATTTCTAGTGTAGAATGTAGTCTGCTGCTATTGAAGTCCCCAGTTTCCACAGTAACAGAAATGTTTAAGCACAGCCAAAAAAGGTGGAAAATGAAAATATTTGTGCACATGTGTGCACCAAAAGAGACGTAAAAATATTTGCCAACTACTACTAACATCCCCCTCACATGTTTCTCAGGGATTCTGGGGGGTATCAGTGGCAGTCAAAGGAGAGATTGCAAATGTTGGCTGTCAAGCCAGACTTTGTAATCTCTGGGGAAAAGGGTGGGCGGGGGGAGGAAAAAAGCATCGTGATCTGAAATTGGCTCAAAATCTCAGCAGAGCACAGCTGCAGACAAGTGTGACTTGGACACTGTAGACCAGGGGTCCTCAAACTTTTTCAACAGGGGGCCAGTTGAAAGGCGGCAGCGACCAGCGCAGGCCAGTGAGGCGGGGGTGCCTGGGTGCACGGGCCGGCGAGGCTGTGTCGGGCGCGCATGTGGCGGTTGTGGGCATGTGCGACGGTAGCTCGTCCACTCGGAGATCTCCCAGTGAGTCCAAAACCATCTCGAAGCGAGCGAGCCACCGCTTCCCCACCAGCACTGCAAGGCAGTGGCGAGCGTGCAGGGGAGGCGGGCAGCAGTGGGTTGCTCACTCACTCGGAGATCTCCCAACGATTCCAAAACCATCTCCAAGTGAGCAAGCCACCACCTCCACACGTGGGCGAGGGCACACGCCAGATAAATGGCCATGGCGGGCCGGTTCTGACCCACAGGCCATAGTTTGAGGACCCATGCTGTAGGCAGTTGTCTCTGGCAGTGGCCAGGGCAAGAGTAGCAAGAGGTTTTTGCTGCTCTTGTCAAGCAGATCACTCACCTATTCCCTTTACCCACAATGGAGGCAGGTATCCTGGGTTGGGCAACACATCAACCCTGTGTGGGTTAAACAATTCCTAGAATGTATAGGTTGTCAGGGTGGCTTTTTGTCCTCAAATAAGCCACCCTGCAGGAACTGGTCTGGATTTACAACATGACAACCCCTCATAGGTATCCACTTATGCTGAGTTGTCATATTATGCAAAGCATAATCAGTGTTTTGATGTCTTGTTTTATTCCTAAATTCTACAGTCGTCTTTGTCCAAGTATACCCAAATAACTCTTCAATATGTTTGTTCATCTGTATATAGATTCCTATTAATTCTTATGCTTAATTCTTCAACTAGTCCATATTTACTGAATTCTGTATTGCCACATCTAATACTTAAGATTTTATTTTTAAGTTAGTCACATCATCTGCATGCCTAATTATTTTATATTCTTCTGCCTTTTTAAAAAATTTCTGATCACAATTTAAGCAGTTCTAAACATAAAACAAAACTAAAACCAAAAAAAGGCACCCTTGTGTTGTGTCTTTGGCAAAATAGTTAGTTTCAAGTTATTATTCACTAAAATATTGCTCTTGGATTTTTATATTTTGATTTAATCCAAGAGTAAAATTTGTTTCTAATTTTAAATTTCAGTATAACATCAAAAATAAAAGGCTTTTCAAAGTATTTCATATACCTAATCTCAGCCACTAAATTTCTATTATCATGCCTTTATTACAGATTGGGGAAGTGGGGCTGAGACAGTAGTTTACCTAAGATGACCTAGTCAGTTCATGTATGGACTGAGATTTGATTCCAAGTTTGTATCTTATTTTCTTAATCATTGCACTAAATTTGCTCACTAGGGTAAGTGTTATTATCTATCTGAAACAGCCAATAGTGTACCATTTCAGGATCTATAGAATTGAATAGAATAATTTCTATTGAATTGTGTAAGAATTAGGGATGGGTACCTTTTTCAAGTTCTTTCTTTCTTTCCTTCTTTCTTTCTGCAGAAGGAAGTGAATGAAGTTGCACAGGTGATGCATGAGCAGACCCAGCAATCTGCAAATAGGTCACAGCGAGAATCTGAAGCATTGAATTTGCAGCTGGAAGAGGAACGGAGCAAGAAAGCTAGGGTTCAGCAGGAACTGGAAGAGCAGAGAAGTAAACTTTTAATGCTGAAAACCCAGCGCCCCATTGAAAGAGTGGAAGAGAAAGAAGTGATGGAGTACTACAGAGATCCAGCTCTGGAGAGTGACCTCTCTAAAATAGCTCAACAAATTGAGAGTGAAAAGAAGAAGAGAAAGGGCCTTCAGGCAGATATTGAGATTATGAACAATAAGGTTCTCCAAATGGAGAAAGACAGGAAGGAAGTGAAAAGCCAGCTGCTTACAAAAGAAATTACTAAGATAGAGAAAGATCCAAGCCTAGATGCCCAAGCAGCCAGGCTCCAAAAGGAAATCAGTCATCTCCGTGAGAATTCAATTTCCTTCTCAGAACTTGAACGGCTCAGGAAAGAGCTGCAATTGTTGGAGCAGATGCAGCCAAACATCAGAGAGAAAGTAGTGGTAAAAGAAGTGGTCAAGCTGGAGAAGGATCCCGAGATGCTAAAAGCAGTCAGGACATTGCAAATGCAAATTGACGAAGACAGTTTCAAGAGGAAGGCAGTAGCAGATACGATAGAGAAACTGAAAAGCAGGATTGAAGAGTTTGAAAAGCTGATTGAAATGGCAGAACCAAAAGTCATTGTGAAAGAAGTAAAACAAGTGCAACAAGACCCAGAGCTTCTGAAGGAGTCTTCCAAGCTTCTAACGCTCATAGCTGAGGAAAAGAACAAGAATTCCTTGCTATCAAATGAATTGACAGAGCTGCAGAGCAAATACAGCACTGTAGAGAAACAAAAGCCTAGGGTGGAGGTCAAAGAAAGAGTCAATGAGATCTTTTGTCTTGACCCAGAAACAGAAGAGGAGATAGCACGTTTGAAGAGAGAACTCCAAGAAGTTTCAAGGAAAAGGACAAGGGTTGAACAGGAAGTAGAGAAAGCTTTGACTGAGCTGAAAGTTCTTAGGTCTCAAACACCAACAGTGGAGTTTAAAGAGGTCGTCCAAGAGGTGGTGAAGATGGAGAATAGCCCAGAGATTTTGAGAGAAATAGACAGGCTGAAGCAACAGCTGAATGACCTTGTGAATACAAATGGCAGGTCTCAAGAACAGTTGATCAGGCTACAGGGAGAAAGGGATGAATGGAAAAGAGAACGATCCAAGGTTGAAACCAAGTTAGTTAACAAGGAAGTTGTCCGATATGAGAATGACCCTCTATTAGAAAGAGAAGCCGAACGCCTCAGGCAAGAAGTACGTAATGCATCACAAAAGAGGAGAGCAACTGAAGATACTATCTATGACCTGCAAAACAAGTACATGCTTCTGGAGAGGAGAAAGCCAGAGGAAAAAGTTGTGGTCCAGGAGGTAGTTGTTACACAGAGAGATCCAAAGCTCAGGGATGAGCACAACAGGCTGAGTAGGAGTTTGGATGATGAAGTGAGCAACCGCCGACGCCTGGAACGTGAGGTCCAACAGCTTCGGACAGTAGTGGAGGAGAAAGAGAAAATGCTTAACTTCCAAGAAGACAGAAACAAAAGGCTGGCTTTGGAAAAGGAAATGCGGCAGATTACACTGAGGATAAAGGAAATAGAGGAAAGCCCACTCCCAGTTCAAGAAAAAATAATCACAGAGGAAGTGGTGAAGTTAGAGAAAGATCCAGTTCTCGAGCAGTCTAGTATTAACCTACGGCTTGATCTAGATAATGAGAAGGCTCAAGTGTTGAACCTGCAAAGAGAGTGCAAAAATCTTCAAGCCCAGATTGATCATCTGCAAAAAACAAAGTCCCAGGAAAAAACCATCTACAAGGAAGTAATCAGAGTAGAAAAGGATAGGGTGCTAGAAAATGAGCGAGCACGTCTGTGGGATCTGCTAAGCAGGGAGAGGGCTGCCCGGCAAAATGCAGAAGAAGATATCAGACATCTCAAGGAAAAGATTGAGAGAGCAGAAGGAATGAAGAGGACATGGTCAAGAGAAGAAGCTGATCTCCAGAAAACTCAAAATTTGATAAAGCAGGAAAAAGTCAATCTTGAGGATGAATTAAGGGAACTGGAAAGGCAGAAGCAGCAGAAAATCCTCTTCCTAAGAGAACAGTCCAAACTACTGAGCCAAAGGACAGAGAATGACAGACAAAAAAAGATGCAGCTTGGTCAAGAACTTTCTTGCCTTGAATCAGACATACTTACAGAGAAAGATCAGATTTATGAAAAAGAGCGGACTATCCGGGAACTCCAATCTAGAGTCAACAAGGAAGAACTGAGTCAGGAGACCCAGATGAGAGAGACAAACCTCTCCACTAAGATCTCTATTCTAGATCCAGATACAGGAAAGGATGTGTCGCCCTATGAGGCTTACAAGAGAGGCATGATAGACAGGAGCCAGTATATCCAGCTGCAAGAATTAGAATGTGATTGGGAGGAAATCACAAGCCTCGGACCCAAAGGGGATATTTCTGTCCTACTTGACAAGAAGAGTGGAAAACAGTATTCCATTGATGATGCCCTACGGTTTAGGAGGATTACAAAAGAAGAATACCAGCTCTATAGGGAAGGCAAGCTCCCCATCTCTGAGTTTGCTCTCTTAGTAGCAGGAGAAACTAAGCAAAATTCATCCCTCTCCATTGGTTCAATCATCTCCAAATCTCCAATTTCATCCCCCGTCTTTCAACAAAAGCAGAGTTTCTTCCCTCCTGGACCACAAGTGGCATTCTGTGATGATACCTTTCCCATTGCTGGAGTATATGATACCAACTCTGACAACAAGTATACCATTAAATCTGCACTTGGCAAGAAGTTAGTGGACCCAATGACAGCTCAAAAGCTTCTAGAGGCTCAAGCAGCAACTGGAGGCATTGTTGATCTTATTTCACGGGATCGCTACTCTGTCCACAAAGCTATTGATAGAGGGCTCATTGACAACACCTATGTGCAGAGGCTGCTGAATGCTCAGAAGGCATTCACAGGCATTGAAGATCCTGTCACCAAGAGAAGACTGTCTGTAGGAGAAGCAGTCCAGAAAGGATGGATGACCAAGGACAACGCCTTTCCCTATTTACTAGTCCAACACTTGACTGGAGGACTAATAGACCCCAAGAAAACTGGTCGTATCCCTGTGTCAGAAGCTGCCCAGATGGGCGTGCTTAGCAATGATTTGGCCATGATGCTGCAAGATGAATCCAATTATGAAAAGGATCTTGTTGATCCTATCACCAAAGAGAAGATTGATTACCAGGAAGCTATGGCTCGTTGCCAAAAAGATCCTTTAAGTGGGCTTCTTTTCCTCCAAGCCACCTCTGATGGATATCTGTCATATCAGTCGGCAAACCGCTCACCCACCTTGCCTCGGTTCAGACACTGAAAGAAACACTATAATCTTCAATTCCCTGAACCTCATTTGCTTTGGCAGTTATAGATGGCTGTAGGCTATTCTAGGTAGCTAACCTTACTTCACTATACCAAAGCAGCAATGCATCTTAAAGATGCATTTTGGAAGGTAAAAGGATGCTAATGCAGGAGCTGTACACTGTAAAGCAATAAATGGGGATTTTTAATATTGATATGCTCGGGAGACTGTATAATAATGTCAAGTCTTAAGGGATCTGTGTCAAGGTGCTCTGAGCTAGATTATTGTCATGCATGCAATAAAAAGTTAAAAGAATTAGAAGAGTCCATTAGTTATTTTTTAAAGTAGGGGAACTTCCCTTCATCCTATTATTTATAAAAATCAGGATCCTCACCATGAGTCAGTACTGAGTAAACCACAAAGAAGCTAAATTGAAAGTTCCTCTGATACACATGATAGAACTACAGAGATCCAAAAGAAACAGTTGCATCAGTTTATATGGAGACAAATGGTCAATGAGTGCACAGGATCAGAAATCTAAGGATGACAGGATTATAGGCAATAAAAGGTAGGCAAAATTTTACCAAGAAAGCAAAGTTGCTGTACAAAGTATCACAACTTTGGTAGACATGGTGGCTAGAGCCTAAGTGACAGCCAGATGCCTTGCAATGCCAGATTCTTTGCTTTACCCATAATTTTTTTAAAGAATGGCCAAAGTCTACATGAAATAATTCCATCACAGCCCTTCTTGTCAATAAGTATGTTTCCGAACCATCAAATTTATTATAACAAATTTTATTTTGTTTACCATGGATTAAAACATTTACAATTACATTAACAGTTTAATGATAAATATCACTTAAAGCACTTTTTAAAACAAATTTTTGATCAGACAGTAGTTTGGATCCTAAATTCTTCCATTGGCAGAAAGGCCTTTGATCCAGCAGAAACATATGCCAGCAAAAGAGAGAAGGAAAGAATTTTCACTGAATCCCCTTATACCCCCTAAGCTATTTTCCATTCTTCCCTGAAGGGTCCCACAACCCACAGGAACAGATTTCCAGGGGTACAAGGAGCTGCAACAAGAAAGGGAATAAATGAAAATTGCTTGTCCCTGCTTCCTTCTGTGGGAGCATCCCATGAGTAGAATTCACATCATGAGATCTCTGGACCCAAGCCAGTGCATTTGGCCAAGATACCAAATGATGTTCATCAAATATTTCTTCTTTTTGTATCTTGAACTAGCTAAAATATTCAGCTTCTCATGAAACACCAATAAAAATGTTCAAATTTTCATTGAACAAGAAATAAAAATGCTAATATTCTTGAAAAGTCCCCACTATTAAGATTAAGAACCCCCAATCTAAATGAATGTTCTTGAAGGCCCAGACATCAACTTTGTCCTGTCCTGTTTCCTAAGTGAAACAGTATGATGAAGATGAATGATACACAAAACAAATCTTATTTTTGAGTGGCACTGTGATATTTAGTTTGTCCACAGTTTTCTTGAGCATGGTTAGTTACCAACAATACTGTGAACCCTGATGAGACATTACCATATTAAAAAACAAAAGTTATGGTACCTTGCCTTTTACAGAGAACCAGGTTCTCTGTAATGCAATACATGAACCACAGCAAAACTCAAATAATACGTAATTGCAAGAGTCAGACTTAGTTATATATGTGCTCCATTCCATCTCCAAACAGATAGCAGACCTAAGACTGCAAGTGACATTTCCTCATACGCAAGTTTGTTGGCACATTTTAAGAACAAGTAAGAACAGGTATTATAAGAAGCTGTACCATTTAGAAGAGTTAACACCAGTGAGAAGTAAAGAGTTATCTAAACTAGGATTAATAGGTTTAATCCTCTGTAGACATTCCAATGCCAACTACAAGCTTTTCTCTTGCTCAAGATCCAGAGAACAATTTTCAAAGGAACACTGCTCAGAACATTTGCCTTTCATTGGTCATACCTCTCTACCACACATTGCTCTTTGTTATCCCGTGAAGACTGCCAGAAATACTGGTGAGTCAAAGCGGCTTTGGCTGAGATGCGCCTGTTGGGATCATACAGTAATAGTTGCTGTAATGAAGACGGACAAATATGAACAAATGCGTTATAACCAACCTTTTTTTAAAAATTGGGCATTATTCAAGTAATACTGAAAGCAATATAGCTGAACCCTCTGAATGTGCAACAATGAGAAAGGACAAGTGGGAAGGAGCGCGCTGTCCTGCTTGAGGGCTTCCCTGTAAACTGCTGGCTGGTCACGGTGTGGCCAGAATGCAAGACTAGATGCGCCTCTGGCTGATCTAGCAGGCTTCTTCTTATATTCTTATGAATACAAAACCTGTGATAGTCTTGAGACAATACAATTAATTAATTGGAATTAGAAATCCTGTCATATATAAGTTCCAAGGTTTCAGTATTAATCTGACATCTGATCATATTCACATTTACTGGAAAGATTTCAGTGGGAATTCCAAGGCAGTGTGCACAGAATTTCAGTCTTAGTATTAATCCAGGCAGGGTTTGGCCAGTCATTATTCGAAGATCCTATTTTTTTACACTCCCATATGTGCTTTTTCTGAAAATGGTAGTGCAGATGGTCTGTTATAATGGGAAATGATAGCTTTCTTCAACATGGTACCACCACCCCCGCCCAGATATTCTGAATGTCAGGGCCCATCAGTGCCGGTTAGCATGGGCAATAGTCAAGTATGCTAGGTGTTGTAGTTAAATACATATGGAGGCCACCAGGCTAAGGATGCCAGGAAATTGACAGAAATCACAAAAACACTTTTGGGGTGGCACTGGACCTCAGACTTATCTGTTGACTGTAACTTTTGGTTTATAACATCCTTGCCACAAGGATTTTAAAAAACAACTCCAAAACCTTTGTTCCAGCAAACTACTCACAACCAGTAAGTCTCGTCCATCTCGGTCCAAGTTTGGAATTACCACCTTCATGTCTTTTCTTGGCCATTTGGGGAAATTCGCTTTGTAGTCAGGAAGCTGAGTCACTCCTGGCCATGATGATTCAGTAGGTGTACCAAGAGTACGAAAAATCCGAAAGAGCTGGTCAATTTCAGAGTCTCCAGGAAACAGAGCTTTTCTGGACACCTGCAGCAACACAAAGGATGATTCACGTGCCTGCCTTTTTGTAACTATCATTTGCTTTCTGGTAACCTTAATATTTACTAAAGTTTCCATAGTGCAGGTGGACTACGTGAATCCTTCTAGATGCTTTGGCCTACCAATCCCATAAATCCTAGGCAACATAACAAATGATGAGGAATCATGGGGGCTATGGGTAGTTTATAAATTGCCCACCCCTGAACTAGATGGTCAGAGTCTGATCCAGTATAAACCAGCTTCATATATTCACATACCCACTTTATATTAATGAAAATTGCATTGAATCATGTTTTCTTTTCAGAAGAAGTTGAAATACTTTATAATCTAAAATAATAAAGAGAAAGGCAGAGAGAGAGACAGAGACTGATCTATCTGGTTTGATTCAGAATAAAATGTAAAATAATTGGGAAGGACCAAGAAAGGATAGTTCAGCTCTTTGTAGATTGTGCTTTTCTGAGAGCAATTAATTTGTGCTTATGCCATGATATGGTTGAAAATTTTGTCTAACTGAAGTTCAAGATAAATCTAATATATAAAAGATGCTAATATAGATCTGATGTTTGAGAGTATTGTCTTGAGCCTTTAGCTGAACTATTTTGCTCTACTGAAAGCATAGGGATAAAAGATAACAGATAGAGCCAAAAGAACACGGAAAAGTTATCATGCCCCTCATTCTGAAATCCCCTTCTCTCTCTTTTCTCCTCCCTGCCCAGCAGGCTGCTTGCAGAGGAACAGATCTCTTTTCTTGTCAGAGATCTGAAGTAGACTTTTAAAATTAGATCAAGAGCTACAGGTGGGTCAACTCTGCTCTCTATATAAGACTGCAACACACCAATGTGAAGTTTAAGATTCTTAGTTTATCTTGTTTTGAAGGAAGTAATTGGCCTGGCTTCTTTGTGTAGGACAAGGAGTGAGTGAAACTAAAGGAAGAACCTTTTCCATTTTATAATGTGAAAAGTCTCAAAATTCTTCATATCCTTTAATCTCGAGGAATACAGTCATGAGATTCACCCTCTTTCCTATTATACAGCAGCAACCTCTAGTGGCTGCTACCCCACTGCACCTCTCATTCCTACCAATTAAAAGCTAGTGAACACGTATAAGAGAGCCAGAAAGCAAAGAGAAAGAATCTGCTCCATGAAACTGGCCAGAGTCTAGTTCAGAAGATCAAGAGGAATGTACTAAGGTAAAATGCAAGCTAAACTGAGCATACAGACTTTGAACAATTCAATGCAAAATTTAAAAAATATAATTTATAACTATTTATGAAGTGAAATGCAATCAATAAAGTAGATGACTGCAGACCCATGCTCCCCTAAATTCATTAATGCCACTAAATGCCTCAGCAGAGGACATTCTTAACCTGACAAAGCCAAGGTAAGTTGGTACCAGGCAGGTCTCAGTGGGGAACTTCTTCAACCATTGAGGGAACACCTGAGAAGACCCTCCTCTTGTTGCCACCAACAAGCCACCCTCCAAGGTGGCTCAGAGGAAGGCCTAAAATAATGACCACATTTTCTGGGTAGAATTTGGTTGATAGAGGCACTGCCACGAGTAGTGCAGTCCCAAGCCTGAAAGACTTTATAGGATAAAACCAGCACCTTGAATTCGGCTTCTAAGTATACAGACAGCCAATGTGAGCAGGCTAGAATTGGTATTACATGTTCAGACCTTCTGATTTGTTTTTAATCCAAATATAAAGTATAAATACACAGATGGAACCCACTCCTACTTAAGCTTTTCATGAGAGAAGCCTTTCATTTCCAATGCCTAAAATAAAAATAAAGGGCCTCATTTTTTATTTTTAAAACAAAAAAAATTACCATTTCTGCAAATATGCAGCCAATGCTCCAGATATCTACAGCTGTTGAGTAGTATTTGCAACCCAATAAAATTTCAGGAGCCCGATACCACAAGGTTACAACCTAGAAGAATCACATCAAAAGCCTGAATTCAACTTATGTTTGTTATATATTTCAATGCCGTTTTATCCTTAATTAAAAACTTTTACAGGTAGCTGAAACCGCCAAAGTTCAAAGAATACTGAGAGGCTATACAACCTTTTATCAAAACAACGACGACTTTGGTGATGTCTACTGGAATGCAGCATGGCTTTTTATTGCAAGGCCAGAAAAGCAGATGTTGCTTTCTCTTCATTCATGCTCTCTTCTCCTCAACCAAGGATTTGAATAAACTAGAGGCCTGCTCCACAAAGCATGTGAGAGGGGAGGGTGGATAACGGGATCTGATATGGGAATAAGCTCAGAAGCAAGATGGCTGTATCCTCTTTTGCTGTCTCAGAATATTTACAAATTTAAATTCCAGGAGAAAAACCATATTAGTTTGCTATAATAAAAACTAGACTAGCACATCAAACCCCACCAAATTAGTGGGATATAAGTTTTTCATAAACAAGAGGCTATTTCTCCTCAAATAGGCATTTGCCTAGAAAAGTTCATATTCCAGTGACAGTGTTAATCTTTAGTCACGGGACACTAAACATATAGGCAGTGGTGCATCTCCTTTCCCCATACCACTGGAATCGCAAAACTCCACCTTAAAGATAACTATGAACCACAGTATTTCAGAGAGGGAGAGAGATTACCTCATGAGTGTAAGTACGGAGTGGAACACCAAAGGCTCTAGCTAGACCAAAATCAGCCAGTTTAATAGCTCCCATTTCATTTATAAGCAAGTTCTGAGGCTTTAGATCTCTGTGGATGACTCTGTGGGAATGACAGAAGCTCACTCCTTGTAGCAGTTGGTAAAGATAGCTCTAGGGAGGAAGGTTGGAAGAGACCAAACATGCAATAACTATGGAAAGTCCACAATTCCCCATAGCTAAGGAGTATGTATCCACATTTCCCTTGCTGGCTACATAAATGGGTTCCATCCATGTATGATGTTTGCTCAGCAGCTAAGGGCATGGTCAAATACGCACTCCATGTTCCTTGTTAGGTGTTATTAGGTTGGACAACTTTTTTTTACACAAGGCTCCCTTGTTTTTAACAACTGCATGATGGGAAGAACTATAACAGGCTAAGCTTTGCCTGCATTAGCCTTGTCTCTTAGAGCTAAGCAGGGATGGAAATGGGAAAGGGCTGTCCCCAGCACAGAAAAGTGCACACACATGTAATTCGTATATGCTCTGTCTATTTGAGTGAGTAAATGGAATAATTCATTCAAGGGTAACCTCCTTCACTGCAGGAAAATGTGGAGGTTTATAAGGATTGCACTATGAAGGACTAAATACATAGTCTGGAAGTTATTCTCTGCATTAACTGAAGAAGCTGCTGTGCCCAGAAGAGTATTTTATCCATTCAAGCTGGTCCTCCAGCTGCAGCTCTATCTGGGGAAGATGCACCTTGTCTCAGTTACGCATGAACTGGTGACATCCAGGATAGACTACTGTACTGCACTGTATATATGGCTGCCTTTGAAGATGGCTCAGAAAATTCAGCTGGTGCAGAATGAGGCCACCCAAGTATCAGGAAGGATGAGGCAGTCAAATCATAAATCACCTTTATAGCAGCAGCTACATGAGTAACTAGTGTGTTTCTGGGTCCAGTTTAAATGCTTAGTTTGACCTTTGAAGTCTTTAGTGGTTTGGGACCAAATTACTTGAAGGGCCAATGTCAGCAAGATCAGCCTGCACACACTTTAAGGACAGCAACAGAGGTCCTTTTCACTTGCCTCACTTGGAAGGCAGATAGGGGGCCAAGTACATGAAAGCAGTGGTCCCACACCTTTGCCATCGAGTGTTCACCAGGTCCCTCCCTGCAAGGTTTTCAGAAGGTTTTGAAACCTGCTTGTTTACTGTTCTGTTCCTCCCAAGTATGCATATACACTTTTATGATGTTTTCTAGATAGTTGTTTTAATGAAATTGTATCAGTCTATTTTATTGTAAGCTACCCTGGCAAGTTTCCTGCCCTGAAAGGCAGGCTAGAAATGTTTTAAAGAAAGAAATGTGTTTGTTCGTGTAAATGTGTTGAGAAACCCATGCAGAGAAAAGCACCTTATGGAGAGGTGCACCCAGAGCTTTCCTTGGAAGCTCAGGTGACAGCGGTGGCGAGGAGCGCCTTCCTTCAGCTTCGGCTGATTAATCAGCTGCGCCCCTACCTGGAGTACAACTGCCTGGCGATGGTGACACACGCGCTGGTGACTTCCCGCCTAGACTTCTGTAACGCGCTTTACGTGGGGCTTCCCCTGAAGACAGTCCAAACACTTCAATTGGTGCAAAATAGAGCTGCTAGGTTGCTGACGGGGACGGGGCGTTATGCTCACATGACTCCAGTCCTCCGTCAGCTTCACTGGCTTCCCATTGAAGCCCGGGCCCAATTCAAGGTGTTGATTATGACCTATAAAGCCCTAAACGGCTTGGGTCCTGGCTACCTGAACGAGCGCTTACGTCCGTATATGCCCGACCGCCCTTTGAGATCTGCGGGAGAGTCCCTTCTCCGGGAACCCTCCACGAAAGAAATTAGGAGAGTAAGTACTCGGAGGAGGGCTTTCTCTGCGGTGGCACCCAACCTATGGAATTCACTCCCCAAAGAGGTCCGCCTGGCACCGTCGTTACTGGTTTTTCGGCGCCAGGTAAAGACCTTTTTATTTAAACATCATTTGAATTGTTAAAACATATGATCTGGCCAGGGCAACTTCTTCTTCCTTCTCTTTCTCCGCCTATATTTTTATTTACTTAAGTTATACTGATAATTTTAATCTTATATTTGTAAACCAATGTATTTTTTGTACTTTGTATTTAATGGTAATTTATTATGTGCTATTGTATTTCATTGTATTTTATCGTGTTGTAAGCCGCCCCGAGGTTTCGGCAAGGGGCGGCATAGAAATGTTATAATAATAATAATAATAATAATAATAATAATAATAATTTGAAAAAGGAGAAGTAGCAGGAGGCATAAAGGTTAAGTATCTCATTCTCTACATCCTCACTTCCAAATTGTCCTCTCTCAAAGCAACTTTTCCGATAAAAGCAAAGGAAAAAATAGTATTGAGATTGTTGGCTTGTAGTTAGCCCTTAGGTACAAAACAAAAGATTTTGATGTCAATTGGTTTGCAATAATTCAGGTTCTAAAGAAGCAGCTAAGCAAGCAGTTTGAATTCTTTCTAGCAGATAACAGATGATGGACAAAGGAATTTGTTTTTGATTATAGGTAGGGGTATGTGCATGCATGTGTGTAACTCTGTACCTTGACCAAACTTAGAGGCAGCTCCCCGGTATGGGATGAATCCATATACTTTTTAAGGTCTTGATTCAGATATTCAAAGACCAGATAAAGTTTCTTCTGACTGTGTACCACATCAAGAAGCCTGGAATGAAAATTTCAAAATTGAGTGTCTGGATTTGAAATAATATTATCAGTGTGGCATAAGGTTGCTCCATAACCACACCCCTTTTTAATGCAACAGCATCATTGTGGCTCGAATCCTCACTCAGAAATGTAAACACTGGGTGACCTCTAGCCAGTGACTCTCTCTCTCAGCCCAGCCTACCTGACTGGCCTGTTCTGAAGAAAAATGGGAAACAGGAATCTTGTAGGCAACCCTCATCTCCTTGAAAAAGGATAAACTAAAGCAGTAAAAATTAATCAAACCACTGAATAAAGGCTTGGTTAACACAATTGCATACTCCTCTGGTAGCCGGCCTTCTCCTTATTTTTAATTTCAATTTATTTATTATTGCTTTTATATACTGCTCAACAGCCATACATGGCTCCTAGAACAATTTTCCAAAACAAAACAAAACAAAAGCAACATTAACTCCCATGAAGCCTTAATCTAAACACTGGCAGCTGTAACACTACTTAAGTTTAATACTAATTAAATTACTTTAAACCTGCATTATGCATATTGCACCCAAGCTCTCATGCAGCAGTTTGTTTCATTTTCACTTTCTTCCCCATTCTCTCATGCGCTGTTCTTTGTAAATTTGTAGTATAATATCTGCAAAGAACTGCACGGGTTCAACAAGAGAGAGTGAATATGGCATTACCATTTAAAGTAGGTACGCTAGCATGTTACTTGGAACAGTAACAAAATTTAAGCTAACAGCTACTAACTGGTAAATTTACTCACCAGTATGCATGATACTTTGCCTTTTAAAACAGCAAACTGGCACACCTACTTGCAGGTGCATAAAGTAGGAAACGTATCTTGAGCAATTGGCACAGACGCTGCAAGAAAGCTGTTCCCAGTTTACTGGTAATTGCCAGGGTAGTGCAGCAGTTCGAGTGCTGGACTAGGGACCTGGAAGATCTAGATTCTGATCCCCACTCAGCCAAAGCTCACGGGGTGACTTTGGGGCAGTTGCTGACACTCAACCTAACCTACCTCACAGAGTTGTTGTGAGGATGAGATTGCAAATGAGAAGAGGAGGACTGCATTCTCTGAAGGAAAAAAGGTGAGATACAAATAGGATAGAATTAAATAAATAACACCCAGAAGTGAAGTCCTAACAAGGGATGACATTTCACAATCCAGCCTACTGGTCCCTATGATGATTAACAATGGCCCCAAGCAAGCATTGCTGTTGCCATACACTTGCAAGTGACAGCTCAACTCTTTTATGAGAGGAATCTGAAGCAGTTCACCTACAATTTGCTTTCCTCAAGGTTTTTGTTGGAGAAGTCCCAGGAACAAGTTTACAAGATTGCATCCTGAATCTAAAAAGACACCTTTTGTTCTATCTTTGTATGACTGACTCTAAAGCTGTTGTAGATGAGAGCACCTCAGATTTATACACCTATAGCCTAACACAGTTAGCTAATCAAATGAGATTAGAGCAGAGAAATAATAGTAATACAAACAAGTTGAACAGAATTATAAACAATGAGAGGGAGAACATTTATCCCTCTTTTTTCCTACATGCCCTCCCGCCCCTTAAGATCTGCAGCAGAGGCCCTGCTCCAGAAACCCTCCTTGAAGGAGGTTAGTAGAGAACATACTCAGAGGAGAGCCTTCTCTGCAGTGGCGCCCCGACTATGGAATGCGCTCCCCAGAGAGGCCCACCTGGCGCCAACATTATATGCTTTTCGGCCCCAGGTCAAGACCTTTTTATTTTCCTGTCATTTCAATCCATAAATATTTTAACTATGTTTTATGCTCAGTCATGGATTATTATGGGTTTATATGCATATATTGGGTGCTTTATTTGTAAGCCATCCAGAGGCATGCAACGTAATTGGACAGGATAAAAATACCCAAATAAATAAATCCTCATGAGAAAATATGTGCCCCCCCCCCGCAGCTGACCCTATGATAGATACGGCATAGCTGCGACACTAACAAAGACTTCTGAATCAAATTAACCGGGTAAGTACAATTTCACACCAATGAGACAACAACCAACATGAACATAACCAAAGAACCATCCCTGAGAAATCGGGCAGCTTTTATTGAGGAAAAAGGAGAATTAGATCATATTCAGTCAGCTGACCAAAAGCATAGGATTCAGGGACAACAGAACAGGACCTCCAAATTATTTGGACCCTGCTTTGCTCCTCTGACCTATAATAAATTAACAGTTGCAATTGCTGAGAAATTTCCAAGTTAAAATTCTTCCATCGAGTATAGCTAGCTGAGGGTGCTGGTATAAGTAGCTGTTTGTAAAAATGTTTGTTATTTTTGTTCAAGAGACATGGTGTACAGTAAAATTAGAGCTTAATAATTATTTTACTAATGATCTAATAGCTGTTGCTATTAAGCCTTCTACTTGTTAAGACTTGTTATAACCTTCCTGTTCCCACATTAAACCAAACTAGACAGGAATGCAGGGATTTAGAAAATTACAAGACAGACTTAGAATTCAATTTCCTTCAGCTGATATAGTTAGAAAAGTTAAGAATTTTTTCCAACCTCACTATGTTTGGATGTTTCAGTTCTTTCAACAGAGAGATTTCTCTGATTGCTGTACTGGGGACTCCTTCTGTTTCCCTGTGGAGAAAAAAAAATCTGATAGTAAGCAATTCAGTTTTTCCTAAGGAATGCATTACTGGGCGGACTGATCAGTGATTAGTTCCATTACTGTTTATTTCTTTTTATCTATCATTTCTATGGAAAGTTTGTTTGTTTGTTTATTTGGAACACTTTTATGCCACCCCATTCGCAAAAGCCTTTATAGGGTTTATCATCACAGAAATAAAACACATATGTGAAATATCAGACATAATAAACAGTAAACTCATTCCACTTACCTCTTTCCTCTCACTCTTGCTCTCAACATGAACTATTAAATCAATAAAATTAAGAAATTAAGTTCTTCCACCAATCAGTCCAGCTGCTTGGTGGGTTTAAGGCTATGTAAGGACTTTGCAGTAGTGGTACCTGAGTAGCTGATAAGATGTTTTTGGCATGTGGGGAGCTGTTATGGATGTTGTTACAGGTACTGGAGGACTGGACGGGAAAACAAAGCTGGCAAATTAAGCAATTTTACAATTTCTTGGAAAAGCATATAATAAACCTCTCATGTTCAGTCATTCATGATAATTACATTGGCTCAGGCAACTACCTTACAGTCACAAGTAGAAACCATTTTGAGGTTTGTGAAAAGACTAGTTGATTGGCACTTAATCTTACCATATGAATGGCACTCAGAGACTAGGTTCACACAGCACAGCCACCCACTACGAGTTGTTACCTTGGTTAGTGTGTTGTGCATGTCCAAACCAATCCCTGCCGGATGGCTTGTTTGAAAGCAATAAGCCACCCTGACAAGTCATACCTTATTCCATGGGTTGTTACACCCAGGATAGGTACTGGGGATCAGCTAGCAAGCTTCTTGGAAAGAGCAGCAAACCCCCCTTGCTGCTCTTGCCAAGCTTGCCTGGACAGCCATCAAAGCCAGCTGCCCCACATATGCCAAATCACCACTTGGGGAGTGGCTGGCACTGCCTTGCTGCCCTCTATCTCACAACCATGAGCCATTTTTGGTTTGCTGCAGCTTTCTGCATTTTGTCCTATTTTTTCCTAAGATTACAATGCCACAGTGGCAACCCCTTCACAGTGCCCAACCAGCAACTTGGTGGTACTATCACATTTTTTTAGTGTACTGCTAAGTCCCTTCTCTTTCTTGCTTTCTTTTGCCAGATGTGCGTAACTACAGAGGTTAACATTTGCATGAATGCAGAATTTGGGACCTCTGCTGGGGCAATGGCCTGGTAGGTACCTGCTGCCAAAGTACATTAGGTGCTACCCTAGATATTGCCTCAGAGAGTCTCCAAATAGGCTTTTTACCATCTGCTTTCTCTGGACAGATTTCTCTTTATATCTCTTTTGGGGATAGATCCTTTATTAGTTTCCCCTGACAGTCCACCTGCTGGTGCACATTTTACACTTTTTCCTGAGACTCTAGGTCCTTGGAAAAGTGCACCCCTCCCTTTTTCCCTTGGGGAAAAAAGAGTTTTGTGGTTTGAGTGCTAGGCTGAGACACAGGAAATCCAGGTTCAAGTCCTCATTCAGCCAGGAAGTTCACTGGGTATCTTTGAGCTAATCACTGACTCTCAGCCTAACCTGTATTGCAGGGCTGTTGTGAGGATTAAATGGAGAAGGGGAGGAGAATTGTGTAAGTTGTCTTGATTCCTTGCAGGAAAAAGGTGGGGCTATGAAACTAATAAAAATCAACTAAGCATGCAAACATCATTTAAGGTGGGGGGCAGGATTGACAGGGAATGGCTGGATTTTGTCAGTAAATTTTGCTTTCTATATGAGGTGATGCAAAGGCTGTACATTCATTATTCATCCCACTGTTCTGCACCTGAACATTCAGGACATAGTGTGAAAGCACATAATGCGTCAAATTTACTGAAGATAAGTGAGTCCAGGTCTGATCAATGCCTAGGTAAGAGAATATACTATGCAGAACACCTTGAGTTTTATAGGAGAGTCGATATAAATGGATTGAGACCATATGGTTAATCCTTTCCCTGACAGTGTTTTCCTGATTAAATTCCTTCCCCCACAACCAAGCTGCAACTCGCCCTGATAGGAAAAATATGCAAACACAGGTAGCTACCATTCACAAAAAGGCAAGAGATATATTCATCCTTCTCTGTTAACATGTCTAGCCTTGCTCTAAATCAGCTATTAATCTCCACTGCTAATGTGCTTGCAGTTCTAGTGTTAAGGATACTTTACATCAAGGACCGGCAGTGTGTGT
>NW_025336479.1:2314468-2327970 GCF_004798865.1 Varanus komodoensis | reverse complement strand
CAATGGTGTTGAATGATGAGAGTTGTTGGCCAAAACAACTGGAGGGATAAATATTGCCCACTCCTGCTTTTAGGAATACAATCATATGTGAACAAACTCTACCCATGGCTTTCTAGCATGATTAAGAGGTGAAAAAAATCTGTGTTTCTCACATCCTAAACATGTTACAGGCAAACTTATGGGATTTGAAACACGCATGAGCAATTCAGGGATGCAGGGGGTGCAGTGGCTTAAACTGCAATTCAATACAAATACTATTTGAGAACCATTTCATAATTTCTGAGAATAACACATTCAGGAGAATATCTGTTAACTAGGCATAAAGGGCAATCCATATACTTACGAATCCAGACGGATCTTCTTCAGAGCAACTAACTGTCCTGTCTGCTTGTTTCTGGCCTTATATACTACTCCATAGGTGCCCTCTCCAATCTTCTCCACCTTCTGGAATACATCCTGGAATGTGTCCATTCTTTGTCTTCTGACTTGTTGCTATAACAGTTACTCAGAATATTAGTGCCACTTCTGTACCCCATACCATTGCATGCCACCATTCTTCCATCCTCAAGGCTTTGAGAAATAGAAGCACTCTTACCCAGATGTGCATAAGTATTATTTAAATGTAATAATATTTTTAGTAACCTATTTTCAAATGGGCTACCCCTTCTTCTTTTACACTGTAATCTACTTTAGTAAACAAACTGGTCCTCCTAATTACTGCAACATTTAATGCTGCCTTCGCATATGCACCCCAGCATATGATCCCAGACAGCCTGAAGTAGTTTACTGCTTGAAGGAAAGGACAAGGTAAGAGTTGAAACTCTGTTCATGTACAGTAGCCAACCGGATTAGAATTTAAATTGTGCTTCAGCCCTGGTGTTACAAGGTTAGCAATTGAATTGACAGGTTAGATTAGGAGGCCTAGTAGAGCCACAGGACATACATGACCCCATCATCCAACAGAAGGGCACAGCTGTGGGAAAGGGTGCTACAAGCCAGTCCCCAGCATTGATGATTGCATTACTGCACCTATGGTAAATTTGGGCATGTTTCCATCCCCACATAACAGATAGAGGTAGTCTTACTGGAATCCCACCCTTTCTCCAAGATGTTCAGAGCAACATTTTAATCTCAAGAGAGTCCTGTGAAGCAAATGACTCTGAAAGGCAGTGACTCACACAGAGTGACACAATGAGTTTCATAGCCAAGTAAAGATGTGACTCTCCCACCCAGGCTACCCATAGGTAAACACTGGTGGCCACTTGTACAACATACTGATTCTCTGCACTGTTCATTCACCTCCCAATTTGCACATTCAGCACTGCCCTCATACACTAATGCTGTGTAGGAGTGTATTTTTCTATTCCTCTCCCATAATACATGAACTTGAGGTCACCATCTAGCTGATTGGCAATAGATTTGGGAGACAAAAGAGGACACTTCTTCATAGAAGCCTTATTTAAATGAGATGTCTAGCCACAAGAGGTTGTGAAGGCTGGCTGAGGTGAGGCCCTGCAAAGCTGAATGTCTTCGGGTCTTTGTTTGTGAGATTTCAGGAAAGAGAACTCTGGACTCGAATAAAAAGAAAATGGGGTGCCAAATCTAAGATTCCAAAAAACAGGGTATCATTCTAACCCATGTGCTTGGTTCTGTAATTGTGGGTACAGGACTAGGAATGTTCTGAATAAGAGTCATCCTCTGTCTGGTGCAGTACTCTTAAAAGGCTTACTGAATGCCACTTAACTTCAGTAGGCCTCAGGCCCAGGCCCCAGCTAAAGAGAGCCTGAACACTAGCTCCTAAGACACCTCATATTTCCGATGAATCACAGTTTGCCAAACCAGCCATTTAAGTGTAAAGTTAAGCTCCCAGATTCTCACAAGACTTCCTGCGTGCTGATCCAGTCTTCCATTCGCCTCCATATCGTTCCTTTCTGCCAAACTACTGGGTCCCCACGGAGTCAAAATTCACCTCCCAATTCCTACCAGTAGAGGGTAACATTAAAATTCATCACCACCAAGTATAGTATGTACAATAAAAAAAAGCACACAGATAACCAGATTTTGTAGCATTTATCTTTAACTAATATATCTTAAATGCCTGCTTTCCTGAAAGCTGAAAAAATGTTGGACTTCAGATGAAGCAATACATGCGGAGTAGGTTCTGGGTCTGCTTGTAATTATATGTATGGGTAAATAATCAAAATCATTAAAACTGATTTAGTTTCTCTTCAGCTGTTCATGGACTATAGTTTTTCTGAGACTCTCATGGTCTCCAAGGAGACAAGTTCTGTAGTTCTGGTAGCAGTGGTAGTCACATAAAAATTAAAAGGGAAAATGAGATGCAGCCATTCCTGAGGGTATAAGCTCTATAGTCAGGTATGCAGGTAGTACACATGCATTAGATAGCATTGAAAATAAGTAACTTTGTTCTCATCCTACTCATCCAAATTAAAGCAATTTATTAATAAATAAACTGCACATATTAGCTTTAGTATGCTTAAGCAAACAAGTTGCACTTTAAACGAGGGGTGGTATGTAAAATCCACAATTTCAAGAACATTTATTAATGCAGGAGAGATGGTATATATTTTATGCTCTTACCTCCAGCACTATAGTGAACATTGTGGTCGAAGTCATGCCACAGAGAAAATAATTTGATTACTTTTGATAATTCAAAATAGCAATTTGGAAAAAAAATGCCTTTCCAACATATAGGTGTACATATACTTTAATTTACACATGGTTCATTTTTATCATTTATAACCCTAAGTCATCACACAATAACAGAAAAATATAATATATGCAGAATATTACAAAAGTTAAAAACCACCAAGTTAAACATAGATGAAAGAAAATGACTAATAATTCAGAGTAGGCACACTACAGTTAAGGTTAAAAACCCTTTACTGATTTCCAAGTTTTATCAAGATGTCCATTAAGGAAACCAAGGTAAAACATAGAAGGCCTGTAATTAAATATTGTACAATTTTCTCTGATACAGCCTATATTATCTGCCTTATGTCTTGTGTGTACTTTACTAATGTCATTAGGAAAGCAGCTACACTTCTCAAAATTTTCATGTCATTATAGAATGAGAAATCTATCTTTGGCAGTAGCAAGCCAACAAGATATTTTCCCCTGATGGCTTGCTTTAGAGAACTATTAATCAAAGAGCAAGGGAGGCCCTTAACCTCATTTGAACCACAATGAGAACAGTGCAACAAGGTGCTCTTACTGGTTGACCATCAAGGACTATGGAGGCTATAAAATGAAACCTGGCAAGCATTAATCCATGTATAGAACCTGTAAATAGCATGTTTGGTTAGTAGCTACTCCCAAATGATCTGTATGTAATTTCATTGTTAACACTCTGCTAAAGAACTGCTGGCATCAAAGACTGATTCAACATGGGACATTGTATAATGAATGCATGTGAAATAAGACTAACAAGCAAAATAAGGTATGTGATATCTCCTTAGTTGATGACCTCAAAATCAATAATAGGATTATACCAGAAGACTGCATTATAGTAGTCTTTTAAGTAAGTATGTGTCTTATCAGTCTCCCAAAAGAGTATTACATCAGGCTGCCTCACTAGTACACTACCACCAAGGAGCTTTTGCTCCTTGCCCTGGCAAGTTTATTTCATATGTAGATAACGAGGACCAGTCCCATGAAATTTAACAACAGACAAAGTTCAGATGGGATTAATGATATGTTTCTTGATCTTAGGGAATTGTAGAGCTGAGAGGAGAGCATAAAGGGTCATCCAAATTGATCAGGAGACTGGAACAACTCTGCTAAAAAGGAAAGTTACAATGTTTGGGGCTCTGTAGAGAAAAAGCAAGCCAGGCTGGGGAAACAAAACAGAGGTATACAAAGTTGTGCATGTTGAACAGGAAGTAGCTAATGAAACTTTTTCTTTTGTAGTACTAGAACCTGGGATCATCTAATGAAGCTGATTAGTGAGAGATTCAGAACAGAACCATTTTCACACAGCATATACTCAGTATATGGAATTTAATGCATGATGTTTGATGGCCACTTTAGCCAGTTTTATGGAGAATATGGCCATGAGCAGCTACTAGCCTTGATGGCAAGATGTTACCTAGCCAGTTTCAGAGGCAAAATGGCTATTTATACTGGTTGCTGGGGAACATGAACAGAACCATGCTATTGCACTCGTGTCCTGCTTGTGGACTTCCCATAGATATGGGTTGGCTCCTGCAGAAACAGACTGCTGTGTGGATACAGTTATTTAGGCTACTAAGTTTAAGCTCTTTGTTGTGACTGCAGCATTCCTGCTTCAATGAGAGGATGCCTGAGGCCTCTACTAGTATAGCACTTTGTTTGGATGCCTCCCTGTATTCTCTTAAGATCACTTCTGATATTGTCACTCTGATTCTATGGAAGAGATTGAGTAAAATTAGCATTTGCAGAATTTGGGCACAAAGATGGTGCTATGGAAATTGCAGTAGATTGGATGGCTTTGCATTCAATGTAGCTCAGGAGCTGAAAGCAATGATAGACCTTATAGGTAAAATCTGGTATGTTTGACAAACCCAGGAAAGAAACAGTGCATGAATGGCAATTATCTGCCTTCAAAGGAAAGTAAACCCAAAGGACTTCCTGGCTGAATACTAAAAGTTAGGAAAATGTTCTGGGCACAAATTGCACTCAAGTTTCTCAGCTTTAGCTATGAATTCAAAATAGGACAAACACCTCAAATCTCATAAGGTACTCTTGAAAACTAAGATTAAATCACAAGAAGAACTTCAGTAAACTCTGTCATAGTTTGATAATTTGATTGTAGCAAGTATGCGAGACTGAAACATAGTAGGGACCTCAGGACTTCTACAATTTAAGAAAAAATTAAAAGATACAATGTTTTGCCAAAGGAGCTTCTCCTTAGCCTTCCCAATAAATTAGAGGTGTTGTTCTGAAAATTAAAAAAATAAAGCTGTTGTTTCAGTTCTGCCATGTTGCATGGTTCTGTTAAGAAGGAGCATCAGATATGTGGGTTTTCTGACATGTGTATTGTGTACTATGCACTGTGTATTTACTTGGCATTACCTTTACATTTTGGCTCAATAATCCATTTAGGTTCCAAATGACAGCCTGAAAAGCTTCCAGAAACATCAGGGGCATAACAAGAATACCATCTCTATTCAAGAGGGGGAATTTTTGTGTGAACAACGCAATACAAACCTAAGAACTAGCCAATCTAGGCATGCTGGAAGCCAAACTTTTTTCACCCAGGGCTCATGTAGCAACCTGAATGGACAGCCTGCTTGAATAGAAGATTGAATGGTGATGTATCTGCCATTAGAGCAAAGAAATATCTTTGAGACTGCTTTCACCTCTGTCAAGGGAGAGGACAAACAAAAGTGCATTTCAGTGCATATTTTTACTATAAAAATACAAGAATATTTAAAAACAAGTTCTGGTTATAAAAAGGGCATTATCATTTCAAGAAACTGTTACAAAATGATACAGCAAACAGGACAGATGGGCAGAAAGGAAAAGGAGGAACTGGCTACATCCAGGATAGCATGGATTAAGTCCCTCCAAAGCACAACACTAAGAATTGCTCCCTTCCGGGTTCTTCTTCCTTTCCTGGAAATATTTTCTTTGTTCCTCAATGGCCTTCTCCAACAATTGAAGATTCATTCCTTCGACACATGTAAACACACGGGCCTTTAACACCATTGCTTCACCTGTAAATATAAAATATATATAAATAAAATATAAAAATCAAATTAATCAAAAGGTATTAACTTTTCAAAGGATCTCTTAATGCTTTGCCATAATCAATTATTTTATTATATTACATTTATATCCTTTTTCTTTCTTGCAAGGAACCCAATGCAGCTTACAAAATTCTACTCATCTCTATTTTATAATGCAACCTGAAATAGAGTAAGAGAAAACTTGTCCTAATGCTAAATATGCTGACAAATGCTTAGAAAACATCGTATCAGAGCAGTTTGACATGGGCATTTGATAATGGGCCAGTGCAAAGTCTTGAATGCAAATATAATGAACATATTTCAAATTGATTCTGCAGAATACTCTAAACAGACAGATCATGTTCTAATTGTCTTACCCCAGATCTGATATATGCTATTCCATTTAGGTGACGCAACAAATGTCAGGGGGGCACCAAGGGGGCCCAAACTTTTGATTCAGTGGCAGACTCCATTTCCTATCGCTTGACATGAGTGCATCACGTTAAGGAGCATGAATGCAGAATATCACATGCTGGTAGCATCAGAGGCCGTTCCTGCTTTCCAATGGTTTTCCAAACTATGCACAATGTTACCACTGTGACAAACATAGGACGATGAGCAGGATGCACCAAGGAAACCACATTGCTAGTGTCCCTACTGTAAAAATAATATACAAGTACCAGAAACTACAATTCTGATGATGAATTAGGGCTGCAAGAATTCTGTTTCCATAGCACAGAAAGCAGAGGCTCCTCCTCAGCCTTGACTGTTCAGCCAACAGAAAGTGGTTCTGTAGACTACATGCTGGATACCCCAGTCAATCTCTGCCCTTTTCCCTGCTAGGATCTGCTTATCTGTGCAAAGCAATGCATTGCATTCCTTTTGAATTTATGCATTTGTTCCAGAATTCAGCCAAGGAACTTAGCCAGGAATGTGAATGAAGTGGGAAAAGCAGAGAAGGGAGCACATTCCACACTGAAAGCTAGAACAAAGTATTTCACATGACCATAATGCACCAGTAAGGTAGAGAGAGATGGAAGGAGAAGGTATGACTATTTCATAGGTCATATGCTTCAGAAAGGTCAGCCCTAGAATCAAACAGGACATTTGTTTTGAAACTCAAGCTTTACACATGATTTTCCAGGCTATAACTTTTCCTTGTTTCCTTGTTTTTCTAATCTGCATACTAGGATGAATTTTAGAGCAATTACACCCACAAAACCTTGAGTGTTTCTCTAATACCAAACAGGAAGACACAGAAGGGAAGATCAAGATATGCCATATGTTCTTGTACCTTAAGAGTGCAACCACTCTTTGGGCTATTGGGTGGGATAAAGATGTATTTAATTAATAAATAACCAAGAAATAGTTTGACCAAGGATTAGCTGAGAAGACTTAAAGATCACCACAGTAATTTGGTGCAAAAAGGTGTTGGCATTCAGATTTAATTGATACCAATCAAGAAATGCACCTTATAAAATTAGGATCCAAAACAAGAATGTCTTCAGAACATATAACCCAATTGGGCTAGGTGGTGTCAAACTCCCCTACAATATACATATCACCCTGGCAGAGTAAAGTGATAAAGAAACACTACTGTATATAACATTGACTAGTCATATTATATTGAGGGACCAGCACTCAAGGCATAAATTAAAGGGCATGTACTTTCTCTAGAACTTTTTATCTGCTATTCTAAACAGAACTATACAATGTTTTCTATAATATTTATATTGAATAAACCTATCTTATTTTTCTCTGGGACTATAAAAGATGTCAGCAGGGTATGGATAGGAAAACTTTCATCCTTGATTGACTGAATGTATACTGAATATATAAAGTGCCCTCTTTAACCAACCAAAGCAGTGTTGGAGGGGCCATCAGATACTTTGAATTCCACAGTCCAACTTTGAAGACAGCAAGAACTAACTTCCCTCCTTCAATGCCATACAGCCAGTGCAGAAAGAAATGCACCGGCTTCCCTCCCAAGTTGCGGAATACGCTGGAAAAGGGAAAAAGGGGGATTTTAATGGGAGGGGAGGCAGTTGGAGAGATTGGGATATGAGTGAACTTGAAGCACTGCCCCCTCTGAAAACCTCAGCTAGACAGGCAAAAAAGTATGAGTATATATACAAATATTCTTAAATAACACAGACCAGTCAGCCAGCCACACACACAAATAACACTAGTCTAGCCAAAGATGCAGGGCAGGAGTAAGGTAAAGATCACCTCCTGCTCTGCACTGGATGACTGTAAGCCTCATTTCAGGGGCTTACATCATCCAGGATGCAACTTATAGGATACTGAACCCTAAAAGATTAAAATCTTAAGACACCCATAACAATTCAACTGATTAAAAGGAGACCTCTTGAATCCTTTCCTGAATGCATACAGGGAGAACAGTTGTAACTCTAGCAAAGAAAGGGCATTCCAGAGTTTGAGAGCAACATAAAACAAAACTCTTTCCCGTGTGTTCAACATAAGTTGAACATAAGTGCCCTCCATATGTGAAGGTGTCTTCTAAAGGACCTCCCCCACAAGGCAATCATCAGGTGTCTTACTAATTGCTGGAGAACTTTGATTCCTCCAGTTCTCTTTGCAGAATTGCAAGGCTTCTTGCAGACCTCCTGAAGAATGGCTAGGGCTAGGCTTATGGCCTAAAGCAGACATGGGAACATACAGTTCTCTAGATATATCTAGACTGCAACTCCCACTATCCTTCACCATTGCCCATGCTGGCTAGAACTAATGGAGATGCAGCCCAAGAATTTCTGGAGGGCTATATGTTCCCCAGCCCTAATCTAAAACCTCTTTTTTGTGTTTTATTCAGCAGCTGCCATCTCTCTTTGTTTCTGGTTAGGAATGCAATCTTAGTTTTCATGCAAACATGCTCCAAATGGGACACATGAACATGCTACTATAAAAAGAAGGCATCAATTTCCTTGAGATTATTCCATGCTAAGGGGGGGAAAGTTGACTAGACAGAAAGTACTGATCCCAACAGTCATTTCATCAGGAGAGCAGCACAGGCTGAATTGTGAGAGATTCAAGCTATGGGAACCGTATCTACTGCATACTACAGCTATGCCCCCAGTGACAGAGAATGAAAACAGGGACCATCTGTTCACTCTACCTGCTTTCCAAGGTTGTTGTTGTTGTTGTTGTTGTTATTATAACATTTCCATGCCGCCCCTTGCCGAAACCTCGGGGCGGCTTACAGCACTCCTTTAGTACTTCCCATACAATATTAACTACTATTGCAATGTCTATCATTGCAAAATCCATGAGAAACCCACAGATCTTCTGATATGTGTATACAGTCAACTTACAGCTTCTGTTTTATATAATCAGGTTTAAGGGTTATTTTTCCTGCTCAGAGAATTGAGACTGAGAGAGGTAGTTGCTGTTGGCACGCAATCCCAGGGCATGCTGATCTGGACTCAAGAAGAGGAGCACAGGTGCCCTCAGAAAGTGGGCCAATTCCAGATGTTGAGATGAGAGAAGTGCAGGTGCTTAGCTCGAGGCCAAACTCCCCATGTGCTCTGACAGGCCTCTGAGAATAACCAAAATGTACAGTTATTAAGAGGCAGCTTAGAACATGGGAGTTTCTCAGAAACAGATGGAGCTGGTATGGCTCTTGAATGTGCGAAGGAAAGAACACCTATTCTTGGCTCATGACACCTATTCCCATGGTTAAACTCCTCTCAGCACCTTGGAATATAAAAGAAAAGACATTCTTACCCTCTTCAAATTCAGCTTCCCCCAAAGCAACGTACAGAGACCCAAGTTGGGCTTGGAATGGTTCCACGAACTTGGTGCAAACCCTTATACAGTGCTGAACTGAAGCATGCTGACTTGTTAATATGGCTTGGGAGCTGACCATATCATAGGACTGCAGCCTGAAATAAATTTTAAAAAATCTCAAATACAGTATGTACAATATTTTCAGAGTTCTTAGCACATTGCATCAAGAATTATGAGGCCTGTGCCACATACTCTGGAGTGCAGCTGTTTGAACTTAAGCCTGCATCTGCTCAGAAAATGCTCCTACTGACCTGCCAAATGTTCTCAGGGTCTTCCCCTCCGAGACCGATGCCGAGTTTATTTCCCAAGGAAAGTGGTATATTCCAGCAGCTGGAAGCATCTTATGTAATTTCTAGATTCTACAAAAATTAAAGCAAACCTTTAAGGGGGTGTTCTTCACTCTTCAAAGATTATGAAATATACTTAGAAAATTAGGAAAGAAGTGAAGTGCAGGAATAGGTGGTGAAGTCTAGCCTTGAAGGCTACATTGTGATGGAAAAGCACGCTACACCTATTTGAATATAGGAAACAAAATAAAAGTAACCTGCATTCGCTTACGTATCAAAGGTCTTAATGACCTTGCAAATGCAGGAACTCTCCATACATAAGTCATCCCACATCCCAAAGTTTGAAACGAGTTTAGAGGTACAAGTTAATATGCATATTCGTCATCACGTCACCTAGCCACGAAACGAAGAGCAAAATGCGGTAAAAGCAAAAGCTCTAATGCCACAAAAACAGCGAAGAGTCTTGTGGCACTTCATGAAAGCCTAGCGCTTTTCTAGCCATTAATAGCCCCAGCTAATTGGGCGTACGTGAGGAAACTGCGGGACACGCTCCCCTTATCTCCCTACCGCCTCCGCGTCCCCTCCCCCTCTCCCCGCCCCGGTCGCCCCTCCCTTCCCTACTAGCAAAGCCAGTTTCACAGCGCCCCAGCCAATGCGCGCGCGTCTCTCCCCTTAGTGGGCACGCATGCCGGTGTAGCTACTCCTCTGGTACCACGTGGGCAGAAAGAGGCTTCCTATTGGACACTTGCCGAGGGAACCCGCCTGCGTCACGTGGCGGGCGAGTGGGCGGGGAGGGGTTATTCCTCGCTCGTCCGGAAGCTTTTCGCGAGTGTCTCATCCGTTTTTTGCTTTTCCCGCAACCGGTTCCTTCTCTTGCCGTCAAAGCAGCTGTGCGCCCGGCCATGGCCACCGACATGAACCCAGATCTACGCAAGGAGCGGGAGGCGGCTTCTTTCAACACAGAGCTTCTCACTCACCTCTTGGACGGGGGTGCCGAGCGGACCCAGCGCCGCAGGGAGATCGGTGAGAGCTGCTTGGGTTAGTGGGTGGGAGTAGTGGCTAAAAGGCGGTGAAGCTCCATAGGAACCTGACTATGATTGTATGATTCCACCTACAAATTAGGAACTCCAAAATCCATGCTTAGGGTGATAATATTATAGTTTATTGCACCCATCAAAAGATTGCAAAACAATATGCAAGGTTCCGAAATCTCTTCATCAAGCAAGCCGTTACGAAAAAGCAGGTTGAGAGAAAGGGATGAGAGCAAGTGAGGAAAAGCAGCCTGAACGTTGTAATCGGCATGTCATGCATGGTCATCGTCTTAAAATAATGATGATGATGCGAGATTGCAGACAGTAAAACCGGGTTCTACAGGTCATGTGATGGTTTCAGTGCCTTCTCTCTCCCTTTTAAAAACTCTTACAATCTGATGAAAACGGATAACTTTGCGTATAGAAAGTCATTGCTGGGCGGGGTGTGTGTCCTTGTTCTGTGTTCACATATATTACATTAAGCTAATTTTAAAAAGGAGGGATTTCCTCATCTAGCATGGTAGAGAGGGGGGCTTGCCCGTTCTAAAAAGATTCCTGTCATACATAGTTTTTCAAAGTTCTTGCATATGTTGGTCTGTTGCCTCCTTTAAGTGTTGCTGAAGCTGGAAAGGCCTTGGGATAGCTCATATCCTGCCCTCTGCAATCTCCTCCCCATCCACCAACCCCTCCACCCCCTTTTTGCCTTTCTTCAGGGTTGTGCTCCTGGGCTCAAAGATACACCTGACATAGTTATTCCATGCTGGCCGTGGGGTGGGGGGAGAGGGAGCTCCAATTCCCAGCTCAAAGCTTATGGTGCAATTTCCGTCCTCCGAGCTGGGAATCTTATATACCCTGTGGCTCTTCAGACATTGGCCAGGGGCCATCGGATTGCTCCTAACAAGGATTAATCTAACAAACTAATTAACTAAATGTTGTCAGCTATTCATGTTGACATTATTGGGTTTTGGACAACTTAATTTATTCATGTAAGATCGCAATCACAGTTCTTCTGGCTTGCAGCTCATTCTTTTAACCACTACATGGAACTGTGATTTGTGAATGGGGAACCTGGAAGTTATTTCAAATTAACATGGTGCATTAGAGAAGATGTTCTCTCTCCAGCTAGCTATGAATTGTTCGGACAGTGAAGACTATTTCATGATGCCACACTGGTGCATTGCCTTTATGCCAAGTTCTGAATATACTGAACGCAATGCAAATGAATATGAATGACTATGTTGAACCCACACTGACATGTGCATGATTGATAGTCTTCATGTTAATATGACAAATACTACCTGTTGATAGTAGCCATGGTGAATCCAACATATCATATCTCTGTAATTGGAAAAGGAACACTTTCAGTGTGCTGTTTCAGAGCTGTTTCTCCTAACATTTATTTATGTTGTAAGTCGTCCAGAGATGCAAGTAATTGGACATCATACAAATTTTATAAATAAAATAAAAATAAATAAAATAAATAAAAATCTCATTCTTGAGATTGCAGCAACAGTTTATCCATAATTAATACGGTGTTGTCTTCTGTCCACTGATTTGATGAAGAATTTGTTTAAAGAATGAATTCTGAACATTTCTTCTGTCCTTTCGTGCTCTCTACAGAAGCACTTGCCATAAATGACCCAGACTTCAAGCATGAGGATGTAAATTTCCTTTCCCGCAGCCAGCGCTATGAAGAAGCTATCAGGAAGAGTGCTCTTATGGTGATGAAGCTCAGAGAAAATGGAATTGCAGATCCTGATGAAATCTACTGGTTTAAAAGGTACCTGAATTCAGTGCAGGGCACCTTAAACAGCAAATACTATGGTGTGATCATGGAGTGTAGTTCTTTAATATGAGACACTAACTTTGCTTTGGCAGGTGAGATTGTACAAAGACATTGGACATTTTCAAACAGGCTAGTAAGACTTCTCATGGGAAGGTTACACAGTCTCAATCTTCCTTTGTAGTGGCAAATGTAACACTAAAGCTACAAAAACTAGCTCTTGTAACATTTTAACTCTGAAAAGATCAACCTACTAAAAGAAAACAATGCTGCCTTCTTAAAATATTCGTATGAATTGCCTGGTAAAGTGACATTCAAATTAGCTACAAGAGTGGTGTGGTAGGACACTCTTGGGGTGCATTCATTTTCTCTTATAAAATTACTTTCCCTCTTCCCCTGCCCCAGAAGCTTTTGGTGTTGAAATAGTTTTGGCACTGTAATGTTTGGAAAGAGTTAAGTACTCCATTAATCTAGATTAGATTGATGTCATTAACAAGGCTCAAAAGAGATTTGCAACTTGGAAGACTGCCAGCCAGCTGTGAACTTACTCCTAAATGTTAAGTGATTTCTGAACACTCAACATAAACTTGGTTTAATTATTGTTGACTAGAGATGTTTGCTTACTCTTGAACATTGTTAAATTCAGAGTTTGTGAAAACAGAGTGGGCCCTTTCTCTGAAATCCTGTCTTTGTACCAATTGATGTTGGCTACTTTGGCATCCATGTAATATTTACTACAGAAAAAGCAGAGAAGTACATGAAAATGTAAAATAATCACAGAAGAATATTTTGCAACAGCAATTAAGCAAGCGCAAAACATAGTATGTGAAAAGTTGCACTGTTGGGGGTAGCTAATGTATGGTTCTCC